>NW_027195103.1:0-132500 GCF_038502225.1 Cherax quadricarinatus
TGTCACCATGACTGTTATAAATGTGTCAGCACTGTCACCATGACTGTTATAAATGTTGTGTCAGCACTGTCAGCACTGTCAGCACTGTCCATGACTGTTATAAATGTTGTGTCAGCACTGTCACCATGACTGTTATAAATGTTGTGTCAGCACTGTCACCATGACTGTTATAAATGTTGTGTCAGCACTGTCACCATGACTGTTATAAATGTTGTGTCAGCACTGTCACCATGACTGTTATAAATGTTGCGTCAGCACTGTCACCATGACTGTTATAAATGTTGTGTCAGCACTGTCACCATGACTGTTATAAATGTTGTGTCAGCACTGTCACCATGACTGTTATAAATGTTGTGTCAGCACTGTCACCATGACTGTTATAAATGTTGTGTCAGCACTGTCACCATGACTGTTATAAATGTTGTGTCAGCACTGTCACCATGACTGTTATAAATGTTGTGTCAGCACTGTCACCATGACTGTTATAAATGTTGTGTCAGCACTGTCACCATGCCTGTTATAAATGTTGTGTCAGCACTGTCAGCATGACTGTTATAAATGTTGTGTCAGCACTGTCACCATGACTGTTATAAATGTTGTGTCAGCACTGTCACCATGACTGTTATAAATGTTGTGTCAGCACTGTCACCATGACTGTTATAAATGTTGTGTCAGCACTGTCACCATGTGTCAGCACTGTCACCATGACTGTTATAAATGTTGTGTCAGCACTGTCACCATGACTGTTATAAATGTTGTGTCAGCACTGTCACCATGACTGTTATAAATGTTGCACTGTCAGCACTGTCACCATGACTGTTATAAATGTTGTGTCAGCACTGTCACCATGACTGTTATAAATGTTGTGTCAGCACTGTCACCATGACTGTTATAAATGTTGTGTCAGCACTGTCACCATGACTGTTATAAATGTTGTGTCAGCACTGTCACCATGACTGTTATAAATGTTGTGTCAGCACTGTCACCATGACTGTTATAAATGTGTCCTCAGCTTCAACATGAATGTTATAAATGTTGTGTCAGCACTGTCACCATGACTGTTATAAATGTTGTGTCAGCACTGTCAGCATGACTGTTATAAATGTGTCAGCACTGTCACCATGACTGTTATAAATGTTGTGTCAGCACTGTCACCATGACTGTTATAAATGTTGTGTCAGCACTGTCAGCATGACTGTTATAAATGTTGTGTCAGCACTGTCACCATGACTGTTATAAATGTTGTGTCAGCACTGTCACCATGACTGTTATAAATGTTGTGTCAGCACTGTCACCATGACTGTTATAAATGTTGTGTCAGCACTGTCACCATGACTGTTATAAATGTTGTGTCAGCACTGTCACCATGACTGTTATAAATGTTGTGTCAGCACTGTCACCATGACTGTTATAAATGTTGTGTCAGCACTGTCACCATGACTGTTATAAATGTTGTGTCAGCACTGTCACCATGACTGTTATAAATGTTGTGTCAGCACTGTCACCATGACTGTTATAAATGTTGTGTCAGCACTGTCACCATGACTGTTATAAATGTTGTGTCAGCACTGTCACCATGACTGTTATAAATGTTGTGTCAGCACTGTCACCATGACTGTTATAAATGTTGTGTCAGCACTGTCAGCATGACTGTTATAAATGTTGTGTCAGCACTGTCACCATGACTGTTATAAATGTTGTGTCAGCACTGTCATGACTGTTAAAAATGTTGTGTCAGCACTGTCACCATGACTGTTATAAATGTTGTGTCAGCACTGTCACCATGACTGTTATAAATGTTGTGTCAGCACTGTCACCATGACTGTTATAAATGTTGTGTCAGCACTGTCACCATGACTGTTATAAATGTTGTGTCAGCACTGTCACCATGACTGTTATAAATGTTGTGTCAGCACTGTCACCATGACTGTTATAAATGTTGTGTCAGCACTGTCACCATGACTGTTATAACCATAACTGTTGTGTCAGCACTGTCACCATGACTGTTATAAATGTTGTGTCAGCACTGTCACCATGACTGTTATAAATGTTGTGTCAGCACTGTCACCATGACTGTTATAAATGTTGTGTCAGCACTGTCACCATGACTGTTATAAATGTTGTGTCAGCACTGTCACCATGACTGTTATAAATGTTGTGTCAGCACTGTCACCATGACTGTTATAAATGTTGTGTCAGCACTGTCACCATGACTGTTATAAATGTTGTGTCAGCACTGTCAGCATGACTGTTATAAATGTTGTGTCAGCACTGTCACCATGACTGTTATAAATGTTGTGTCAGCACTGTCAGCATGACTGTTATAAATGTGTCAGCACTGTCACCATGCCTGTTATAAATGTTGTGTCAGCACTGTCACCATGACTGTTATAAATGTTGTGTCAGCACTGTCACCATGACTGTTATAAATGTTGTGTCAGCACTGTCACCATGACTGTTATAAATGTTGTGTCAGCACTGTCACCATGACTGTTATAAATGTTGTGTCAGCACTGTCACCATGACTGTTATAAATGTTGTGTCAGCACTGTCACCATGACTGTTATAAATGTTGTGTCAGCACTGTCACCATGACTGTTATAAATGTTGTGTCAGCACTGTCACCATGACTGTTATAAATGTTGTGTCAGCACTGTCACCATGACTGTTATAAATGTTGTGTCAGCACTGTCACCATGACTGTTATAAATGTTGTGTCAGCACTGTCACCATGACTGTTATAAATGTTGTGTCAGCACTGTCACCATGACTGTTATAAATGTTGTGTCAGCACTGTCACCATGACTGTTATAAATGTTGTGTCAGCACTGTCACCATGACTGTTATAAATGTTGTGTCAGCACTGTCACCATGACTGTTATAAATGTTGTGTCAGCACTGTCACCATGACTGTTATAAATGTTGTGTCAGCACTGTCACCATGACTGTTATAAATGTTGTGTCAGCACTGTCACCATGACTGTTATAAATGTTGTGTCAGCACTGTCACCATGACTGTTATAAATGTTGTGTCAGCACTGTCACCATGACTGTTATAAATGTTGTGTCAGCACTGTCACCATGACTGTTATAAATGTTGTGTCAGCACTGTCACCATGACTGTTATAAATGTTGTGTCAGCACTGTCACCATGACTGTTATAAATGTTGTGTCAGCACTGTCACCATGACTGTTATAAATGTTGTGTCAGCACTGTCACCATGACTGTTATAAATGTTGTGTCAGCACTGTCACCATGACTGTTATAAATGTGTCAGCACTGTCACCATGACTGTTATAAATGTTGTGTCAGCACTGTCACCATGACTGTTATAAATGTTGTGTCAGCACTGTCACCATGACTGTTATAAATGTTGTGTCAGCACTGTCACCATGACTGTTATAAATGTTGTGTCAGCACTGTCACCATGACTGTTATAAATGTTGTGTCAGCACTGTCACCATGACTGTTATAAATGTTGTGTCAGCACTGTCACCATGACTGTTATAAATGTTGTGTCAGCACTGTCACCATGACTGTTATAAATGTTGTGTCAGCACTGTCACCATGACTGTTATAAATGTTGTGTCAGCACTGTCACCATGACTGTTATAAATGTTGTGTCAGCACTGTCACCATGACTGTTATAAATGTTGTGTCAGCACTGTCACCATGACTGTTATAAATGTTGTGTCAGCACTGTCACCATGACTGTTATAAATGTTGTGTCAGCACTGTCACCATGACTGTTATAAATGTTGTGTCAGCACTGTCACCATGACTGTTATAAATGTTGTGTCAGCACTGTCACCATGACTGTTATAAATGTTGTGTCAGCACTGTCACCATGACTGTTATAAATGTTGTGTCAGCACTGTCACCATGACTGTTATAAATGTTGTGTCAGCACTGTCACCATGACTGTTATAAATGTTGTGTCAGCACTGTCACCATGACTGTTATAAATGTTGTGTCAGCACTGTCACCATGACTGTTATAAATGTTGTGTCAGCACTGTCACCATGACTGTTATAAATGTTGTGTCAGCACTGTCACCATGACTGTTATAAATGTTGTGTCAGCACTGTCACCATGACTGTTATAAATGTTGTGTCAGCACTGTCACCATGACTGTTATAAATGTTGTGTCAGCACTGTCACCATGACTGTTATAAATGTTGTGTCAGCACTGTCACCATGACTGTTATAAATGTTGTGTCAGCACTGTCACCATGACTGTTATAAATGTTGTGTCAGCACTGTCACCATGACTGTTATAAATGTTGTGTCAGCACTGTCACCATGACTGTTATAAATGTTGTGTCAGCACTGTCACCATGACTGTTATAAATGTTGTGTCAGCACTGTCACCATGACTGTTATAAATGTTGTGTCAGCACTGTCACCATGACTGTTATAAATGTTGTGTCAGCACTGTCACCATGACTGTTATAAATGTTGTGTCAGCACTGTCACCATGACTGTTATAAATGTTGTGTCAGCACTGTCACCATGACTGTTATAAATGTTGTGTCAGCACTGTCACCATGACTGTTATAAATGTTGTGTCAGCACTGTCACCATGACTGTTATAAATGTTGTGTCAGCACTGTCACCATGACTGTTATAAATGTTGTGTCAGCACTGTCACCATGACTGTTATAAATGTTGTGTCAGTGTCAGCACTGTCACCATGACTGTTATAAATGTTGTGTCAGCACTGTCACCATGACTGTTATAAATGTTGTGTCAGCACTGTCACCATGACTGTTATAAATGTTGTGTCAGCACTGTCACCATGACTGTTATAAATGTTGTGTCAGCACTGTCACCATGACTGTTATAAATGTTGTGTCAGCACTGTCACCATGACTGTTATAAATGTTGTGTCAGCACTGTCACCATGACTGTTATAAATGTTGTGTCAGCACTGTCACCATGACTGTTATAAATGTTGTGTCAGCACTGTCACCATGACTGTTATAAATGTTGTGTCAGCACTGTCACCATGACTGTTATAAATGTTGTGTCAGCACTGTCACCATGACTGTTATAAATGTTGTGTCAGCACTGTCACCATGACTGTTATAAATGTTGTGTCAGCACTGTCAGCATGACTGTTATAAATGTTGTGTCAGCACTGTCACCATGACTGTTATAAATGTTGTGTCAGCACTGTCACCATGACTGTTATAAATGTTGTGTCAGCACTGTCACCATGACTGTTATAAATGTTGTGTCAGCACTGTCACCATGACTGTTATAAATGTTGTGTCAGCACTGTCACCATGACTGTTATAAATGTTGTGTCAGCACTGTCACCATGACTGTTATAAATGTTGTGTCAGCACTGTCAGCATGACTGTTATAAATGTTGTGTCAGCACTGTCACCATGACTGTTATAAATGTTGTGTCAGCACTGTCACCATGACTGTTATAAATGTTGTGTCAGCACTGTCACCATGACTGTTATAAATGTTGTGTCAGCACTGTCACCATGACTGTTATAAATGTTGTGTCAGCACTGTCACCATGACTGTTATAAATGTTGTGTCAGCACTGTCACCATGACTGTTATAAATGTTGTGTCAGCACTGTCACCATGACTGTTATAAATGTTGTGTCAGCACTGTCACCATGACTGTTATAAATGTTGTGTCAGCACTGTCACCATGACTGTTATAAATGTTGTGTCAGCACTGTCACCATGACTGTTATAAATGTTGTGTCAGCACTGTCACCATGACTGTTATAAATGTTGTGTCAGCACTGTCACCATGACTGTTATAAATGTTGTGTCAGCACTGTCACCATGACTGTTATAAATGTTGTGTCAGCACTGTCACCATGACTGTTATAAATGTTGTGTCAGCACTGTCACCATGACTGTTATAAATGTTGTGTCAGCACTGTCACCATGACTGTTATAAATGTTGTGTCAGCACTGTCACCATGACTGTTATAAATGTTGTGTCAGCACTGTCACCATGACTGTTATAAATGTTGTGTCAGCACTGTCACCATGACTGTTATAAATGTTGTGTCAGCACTGTCACCATGACTGTTATAAATGTTGTGTCAGCACTGTCACCATGACTGTTATAAATGTTGTGTCAGCACTGTCACCATGACTGTTATAAATGTTGTGTCAGCACTGTCACCATGACTGTTATAAATGTTGTGTCAGCACTGTCACCATGACTGTTATAAATGTTGTGTCAGCACTGTCACCATGACTGTTATAAATGTTGTGTCAGCACTGTCACCATGACTGTTATAAATGTTGTGTCAGCACTGTCACCATGACTGTTATAAATGTTGTGTCAGCACTGTCACCATGACTGTTATAAATGTTGTGTCAGCACTGTCACCATGACTGTTATAAATGTTGTGTCAGCACTGTCACCATGACTGTTATAAATGTTGTGTCAGCACTGTCACCATGACTGTTATAAATGTTGTGTCAGCACTGTCACCATGACTGTTATAAATGTTGTGTCAGCACTGTCACCATGACTGTTATAAATGTTGTGTCAGCACTGTCACCATGACTGTTATAAATGTTGTGTCAGCACTGTCACCATGACTGTTATAAATGTTGTGTCAGCACTGTCACCATGACTGTTATAAATGTTGTGTCAGCACTGTCACCATGACTGTTATAAATGTTGTGTCAGCACTGTCACCATGACTGTTATAAATGTTGTGTCAGCACTGTCACCATGACTGTTATAAATGTTGTGTCAGCACTGTCAGCATGACTGTTATAAATGTTGTGTCAGCACTGTCACCATGACTGTTATAAATGTTGTGTCAGCACTGTCACCATGACTGTTATAAATGTTGTGTCAGCACTGTCACCATGACTGTTATAAATGTTGTGTCAGCACTGTCACCATGACTGTTATAAATGTTGTGTCAGCACTGTCACCATGACTGTTATAAATGTTGTGTCAGCACTGTCACCATGACTGTTATAAATGTTGTGTCAGCACTGTCACCATGACTGTTATAAATGTTGTGTCAGCACTGTCACCATGACTGTTATAAATGTTGTGTCAGCACTGTCACCATGACTGTTATAAATGTTGTGTCAGCACTGTCACCATGACTGTTATAAATGTTGTGTCAGCACTGTCACCATGACTGTTATAAATGTTGTGTCAGCACTGTCACCATGACTGTTATAAATGTTGTGTCAGCACTGTCACCATGACTGTTATAAATGTTGTGTCAGCACTGTCACCATGACTGTTATAAATGTTGTGTCAGCACTGTCAGCATGACTGTTATAAATGTTGTGTGTGTCAGCACTGTCACCATGACTGTTATAAATGTTGTGTCAGCACTGTCACCATGACTGTTATAAATGTTGTGTCAGCACTGTCACCATGACTGTTATAAATGTTGTGTCAGCACTGTCACCATGACTGTTATAAATGTTGTGTCAGCACTGTCAGCATGACTGTTATAAATGTTGTGTCAGCACTGTCACCATGACTGTTATAAATGTTGTGTCAGCACTGTCACCATGACTGTTATAAATGTTGTGTCAGCACTGTCACCATGACTGTTATAAATGTTGTGTCAGCACTGTCACCATGACTGTTATAAATGTTGTGTCAGCACTGTCAGCACTGTCACCATGACTGTTATAAATGTTGTGTCAGCACTGTCAGCATGACTGTTATAAATGTTGTGTCAGCACTGTCACCATGACTGTTATAAATGTTGTGTCAGCACTGTCACCATGACTGTTATAAATGTTGTGTCAGCACTGTCACCATGACTGTTATAAATGTTGTGTCAGCACTGTCACCATGACTGTTATAAATGTTGTGTCAGCACTGTCACCATGACTGTTATAAATGTTGTGTCAGCACTGTCACCATGACTGTTATAAATGTTGTGTCAGCACTGTCACCATGACTGTTATAAATGTTGTGTCAGCACTGTCACCATGACTGTTATAAATGTTGTGTCAGCACTGTCACCATGACTGTTATAAATGTTGTGTCAGCACTGTCACCATGACTGTTATAAATGTTGTGTCAGCACTGTCACCATGACTGTTATAAATGTTGTGTCAGCACTGTCACCATGACTGTTATAAATGTTATGTGTCAGCACTGTCACCATGACTGTTATAAATGTTGTGTCAGCACTGTCACCATGACTGTTATAAATGTTGTGTCAGCAGCATTCAGAAGCAGCAGTAACAGCAGCATTCAGAAGCAGCAGTAACAGCAGCATTCAGAAGCAGCAGCATTCAGAAGCAGCAGTAACAGCAGCATTCAGAAGCAGCAGTAACAGCAGCATTCAGAAGCAGCAGTAACAGCAGCATTCAGAAGCAGCAGTAACAGCAGCATTCAGAAGCAGCAGTAACAGCAGCATTCAGAAGCAGCAGTAACAGCAGCATTCAGAAGCAGCAGTAACAGCAGCATTCAGAAGCAGCAGTAACAGCAGCATTCAGAAGCAGCAGTAACAGCAGCATTCAGAAGCAGCAGTAACAGCAGCATTCAGAAGCAGCAGTAACAGCAGCATTCAGAAGCAGCAGTAACAGCAGCATTCAGAAGCAGCAGTAACAGCAGCATTCAGAAGCAGCAGTAACAGCAGCATTCAGAAGCAGCAGTAACAGCAGCATTCAGAAGCAGCAGTAACAGCAGCATTCAGAAGCAGCAGTAACAGCAGCATTCAGAAGCAGCAGTAACAGCAGCATTCAGTAACAAGCAGCAGTAACAGCAGCATTCAGAAGCAGCAGTAACAGCAGCATTCAGAAGCAGCAGTAACAGCAGCATTCAGAAGCAGCAGTAACAGCAGCAGTAACAGCAGCATTCAGAAGCAGCAGTAACAGCAGCATTCAGAAGCAGCAGTAACAGCAGCATTCAGAAGCAGCAGTAACAGCAGCATTCAGAAGCAGCAGTAACAGCAGCATTCAGAAGCAGCAGTAACAGCAGCATTCAGAAGCAGCAGTAACAGCAGCATTCAGAAGCAGCAGCAGCATTCAGAAGCAATAGTAACAGCAGCATTCAGAAGCAACAGTAACAGCAGCATTCAGAAGCAGCAGTAACAGCAGCATTCAGAAGCAGCAGTAACAGCAGCATTCAGAAGCAGCAGTAACAGCAGCATTCAGAAGCAGCAGTAACAGCAGCATTCAGAAGCAGCAGTAACAGCAGCATTCAGAAGCAGCAGTAACAGCAGCATTCAGAAGCAGCAGTAACAGCAGCATTCAGAAGCAGCAGTAACAGCAGCATTCAGCAGCAGCAGCAGTAACAGCAGCATTCAGAAGCAGCAGTAACAGCAGCATTCAGAAGCAGCAGTAACAGCAGCATTCAGAAGCAGCAGTAACAGCAGCATTCAGAAGCAGCAGTAACAGCAGCATTCAGAAGCAGCAGTAACAGCAGCATTCAGAAGCAGCAGCATTCAGAAGCAGCAGTAACAGCAGCATTCAGAAGCAGCAGCAGTAACAGCAGCATTCAGAAGCAGCAGTAACAGCAGCATTCAGAAGCAGCAGTAACAGCAGCATTCAGAAGCAGCAGTAACAGCAGCATTCAGAAGCAGCAGTAACAGCAGCATTCAGAAGCAGCAGTAACAGCAGCATTCAGAAGCAGCAGTAACAGCAGCATTCAGAAGCAGCAGTAACAGCAGCAGTAACAGCAGCATTCAGAAGCAGCAGTAACAGCAGCATTCAGAAGCAGCAGTAACAGCAGCATTCAGAAGCAGCAGTAACAGCAGCATTCAGAAGCAGCAGTAACAGCAGCATTCAGAAGCAGCAGTAACAGCAGCATTCAGAAGCAGCAGTAACAGCAGCATTCAGAAGCAGCAGCATTCAGAAGCAGCAGCATTCAGAAGCAGCAGCATTCAGAAGCAGCAGTAACAGCAGCATTCAGAAGCAGCAGTAACAGCAGCATTCAGAAGCAGCAGTAACAGCAGCATTCAGAAGCAGCAGTAACAGCAGCATTCAGAAGCAGCAGTAACATCAGCATTCAGAAGCAGCAGTAACATCAGCATTCAGAAGCAGCAGTAACAGCAGCATTCAGAAGCAGCAGTAACATCAGCATTCAGAAGCAGCAGTAACAGCAGCATTCAGAAGCAGCAGTAACAGCAGCATTCAGAAGCAGCAGTAACAGCAGCATTCAGAAGCAGCAGTAACAGCAGCATTCAGAAGCAGCAGTAACAGCAGCATTCAGAAGCAGCAGTAACAGCAGCATTCAGAAGCAGCAGTAACAGCAGCATTCAGAAGCAGCAGTAACAGCAGCATTCAGAAGCAGCAGTAACAGCAGCATTCAGAAGCAGCAGTAACAGCAGCATTCAGAAGCAGCAGTAACAGCAGCATTCAGAAGCAGCAGTAACAGCAGCATTCAGAAGCAGCAGTAACAGCAGCATTCAGAAGCAGCAGTAACAGCAGCATTCAGAAGCAGCAGTAACAGCAGCATTCAGAAGCAGCAGTAACAGCAGCATTCAGAAGCAGCAGTAACAGCAGCATTCAGAAGCAGCAGTAACAGCAGCATTCAGAAGCAGCAGTAACAGCAGCATTCAGAAGCAGCAGTAACAGCAGCATTCAGAAGCAGCAGTAACAGCAGCATTCAGAAGCAGCAGTAACAGCAGCATTCAGAAGCAGCAGTAACAGCAGCATTCAGAAGCAGCAGTAACAGCAGCATTCAGAAGCAGCAGTAACAGCAGCATTCAGAAGCAGCAGTAACAGCAGCATTCAGAAGCAGCAGTAACAGCAGCATTCAGAAGCAGCAGTAACAGCAGCATTCAGAAGCAGCAGTAACAGCAGCATTCAGAAGCAGCAGTAACAGCAGCATTCAGAAGCAGCAGTAACAGCAGCATTCAGAAGCAGCAGTAACAGCAGCATTCAGAAGCAGCAGCATTCAGAAGCAGCAGTAACAGCAGCATTCAGAAGCAGCAGTAACAGCAGCATTCAGAAGCAGCAGTAACAGCAGCATTCAGAAGCAGCAGTAACAGCAGCATTCAGAAGCAGCAGTAACAGCAGCATTCAGAAGCAGCAGTAACAGCAGCATTCAGAAGCAGCAGTAACAGCAGCAGCAGTAACAGCAGCATTCAGAAGCAGCAGTAACAGCAGCATTCAGAAGCAGCAGTAACAGCAGCATTCAGAAGCAGCAGCAGTAACAGCAGCATTCAGAAGCAGCAGTAACAGCAGCATTCAGAAGCAGCAGCAGTAACAGCAGCATTCAGAAGCAGCAGTAACAGCAGCATTCAGAAGCAGCAGTAACAGCAGCATTCAGAAGCAGCAGTAACAGCAGCATTCAGAAGCAGCAGTAACAGCAGCATTCAGAAGCAGCAGCAGTAACAGCAGCATTCAGAAGCAGCAGTAACAGCAGCATTCAGAAGCAGCAGTAACAGCAGCATTCAGAAGCAGCAGTAACAGCAGCATTCAGAAGCAGCAGTAACAGCAGCATTCAGAAGCAGCAGTAACAGCAGCATTCAGAAGCAGCAGTAACAGCAGCATTCAGAAGCAGCAGTAACAGCAGCATTCAGAAGCAGCAGTAACAGCAGCATTCAGAAGCAGCAGTAACAGCAGCATTCAGAAGCAGCAGTAACAGCAGCATTCAGAAGCAGCAGTAACAGCAGCATTCAGAAGCAGCAGTAACAGCAGCATTCAGAAGCAGCAGTAACAGCAGCATTCAGAAGCAGCAGTAACAGCAGCATTCAGAAGCAGCAGTAACAGCAGCATTCAGAAGCAGCAGTAACAGCAGCATTCAGAAGCAGCAGTAACAGCAGCATTCAGAAGCAGCAGTAACAGCAGCATTCAGAAGCAGCAGTAACAGCAGCATTCAGAAGCAGCAGTAACAGCAGCATTCAGAAGCAGCAGTAACAGCAGCATTCAGAAGCAGCAGTAACAGCAGCATTCAGAAGCAGCAGTAACAGCAGCATTCAGAAGCAGCAGTAACAGCAGCATTCAGAAGCAGCAGTAACAGCAGCATTCAGAAGCAGCAGTAACAGCAGCATTCAGAAGCAGCAGTAACAGCAGCATTCAGAAGCAGCAGTAACAGCAGCATTCAGAAGCAGCAGCAGTAACAGCAGCATTCAGAAGCAGCAGTAACAGCAGCATTCAGAAGCAGCAGTAACAGCAGCATTCAGAAGCAGCAGTAACAGCAGCATTCAGAAGCAGCAGTAACAGCAGCATTCAGAAGCAGCAGTAACAGCAGCATTCAGAAGCAGCAGTAACAGCAGCATTCAGAAGCAGCAGTAACAGCAGCATTCAGAAGCAGCAGTAACAGCAGCATTCAGAAGCAGCAGCATTCAGAAGCAGCAGTAACAGCAGCATTCAGAAGCAGCAGTAACAGCAGCATTCAGAAGCAGCAGTAACAGCAGCATTCAGAAGCAGCAGTAACAGCAGCATTCAGAAGCAGCAGTAACAGCAGCATTCAGAAGCAGCAGTAACAGCAGCATTCAGAAGCAACAGCAGCATTCAGAAGCAGCAGTAACAGCAGCATTCAGCATTCAGAAGCAAGTAACAGCAGATTCAGCAGTAACAGCAGCATTCAGAAGCAGCAGTAACAGCAGCATTCAGAAGCAGCAGTAACAGCAGCATTCAGAAGCAGCAGCATTCAGAAGCAGCAGCAGTAACAGCAGCATTCAGAAGCAGCAGTAACAGCAGCATTCAGAAGCAGCAGTAACAGCAGCATTCAGAAGCAGCAGTAACAGCAGCATTAAGAAGCAGCAGTTGCAGCAGCATTCAGAAGCAGCAGTAACAGCAGCATTCAGAAGCAGCAGTAACAGCAGCATTCAGAAGCAGCAGTAACAGCAGCATTCAGAAGCAGCAGTAACAGCAGCATTCAGAAGCAGCAGTAACAGCAGCATTCAGAAGCAGCAGCATTCAGAAGCAGCAGTAACAGCAGCATTCAGAAGCAGCAGCATTCAGAAGCAGCAGCATTCAGAAGCAGCAGTAACAGCAGCATTCAGAAGCAGCAGTAACAGCAGCATTCAGAAGCAGCAGTAACAGCAGCATTCAGAAGCAGCAGTAACAGCAGCATTCAGAAGCAGCAGCAGGAACAGCAGCATTCAGAAGCAGCAGTAACAGCAGCATTCAGAAGCAGCAGTAACAGCAGCATTCAGAAGCAGCAGTAACAGCAGCATTCAGAAGCAGCAGTAACAGCAGCATTCAGAAGCAGCAGTAACAGCAGCATTCAGAAGCAGCAGTAACAGCAGCATTCAGAAGCAGCAGTAACAGCAGCATTCAGAAGCAGCAGTAACAGCAGCATTCAGAAGCAGCAGTAACAGCAGCATTCAGAAGCAGCAGTAACAGCAGCATTCAGAAGCAGCAGTAACAGCAGCATTCAGAAGCAGCAGTAACAGCAGCATTCAGAAGCAGCAGTAACAGCAGCATTCAGAAGCAGCAGTAACAGCAGCATTCAGAAGCAGCAGTAACAGCAGCATTCAGAAGCAGCAGTAACAGCAGCATTCAGAAGCAGCAGTAACAGCAGCATTCAGAAGCAGCAGTAACAGCAGCATTCAGAAGCAGCAGTAACAGCAGCATTCAGAAGCAGCAGTAACAGCAGCATTCAGAAGCAGCAGTAACAGCAGCATTCAGAAGCAGCAGTAACAGCAGCATTCAGAAGCAGCAGCATTCAGAAGCAGCAGCATTCAGAAGCAGCAGCATTCAGAAGCAGCAGTAACAGCAGCATTCAGAAGCAGCAGTAACAGCAGCATTCAGAAGCAGCAGTAACAGCAGCATTCAGAAGCAGCAGCATTCAGAAGCAGCAGTAACAGCAGCATTCAGAAGCAGCAGTAACAGCAGCATTCAGAAGCAGCAGCATTCAGAAGCAGCAGCATTCAGAAGCAGCAGTAACAGCAGCATTCAGAAGCAGCAGTAACAGCAGCATTCAGAAGCAGCAGTAACAGCAGCATTCAGAAGCAGCAGTAACAGCAGCATTCAGAAGCAGCAGTAACAGCAGCATTCAGAAGCAGCAGTAACAGCAGCATTCAGAAGCAGCAGTAACAGCAGCATTCAGAAGCAGCAGTAACAGCAGCATTAACAGCAACATTCAGAAGCAGCAGTAACAGCAGCATTCAGAAGCAGCAGTAACAGCAGCATTCAGAAGCAGCAGTAACAGCAGCATTCAGAAGCAGCAGTAACAGCAGCATTCAGAAGCAGCAGTAACAGCAGCATTCAGAAGCAGCAGTAACAGCAGCATTCAGAAGCAGCAGTAACAGCAGCAGTAACAGCAGCATTCAGAAGCAGCAGTAACAGCAGCATTCAGAAGCAGCAGTAACAGCAGCATTCAGAAGCAGCAGTAACAGCAGCATTCAGAAGCAGCAGTAACAGCAGCATTCAGAAACAGCATTAACAGCAGCATTCAGAAGCAGCAGTAACAGCAGCATTCAGAAGCAGCAGTAACAGCAGCATTCAGAAGCAGCAGTAACAGCAGCATTCAGAAGCAGCAGCAGCATTCAGAAGCAGCAGCAGCATTCAGAAGCAGCAGTAACAGCAGCATTCAGAAGCAGCAGTAACAGCAGCATTCAGAAGCAGCAGTAACAGCAGCATTCAGAAGCAGCAGTAACAGCAGCATTCAGAAGCAGCAGTAACAGCAGCATTCAGAAGCAGCAGTAACAGCAGCATTCAGAAGCAGCAGTAACAGCAACATTCAGAAGCAGCAGTAACAGCAGCATTCAGAAGCAGCAGTAACAGCAGCATTCAGAAGCAGCAGTAACAGCAGCATTCAGAAGCAGCAGTAACAGCAGCATTCAGAAGCAGCAGTAACAGCAGCATTCAGAAGCAGCAGTAACAGCAGCATTCAGAAGCAGCAGTAACAGCAGCATTCAGAAGCAGCAGTAACAGCAGCATTCAGAAGCAGCAGTAACAGCAGCATTCAGAAGCAGCAGTAACAGCAGCATTCAGAAGCAGCAGTAACAGCAGCATTCAGAAGCAGCAGTAACAGCAGCATTCAGAAGCAGCAGTAACAGCAGCATTCAGAAGCAGCAGCAGTAACAGCAGCATTCAGAAGCAGCAGTAACAGCAGCATTCAGAAGCAGCAGTAACAGCAGCATTCAGAAGCAGCAGTAACAGCAGCATTCAGAAGCAGCAGTAACAGCAGCATTCAGAAGCAGCAGTAACAGCAGCATTCAGAAGCAGCAGTAACAGCAGCATTCAGAAGCAGCAGTAACAGCAGCATTCAGAAGCAGCAGTAACAGCAGCATTCAGAAGCAGCAGTAACAGCAGCATTCAGAAGCAGCAGCAACAGCAGCATTCAGAAGCAGCAGTAACAGCAGCATTCAGAAGCAGCAGTAACAGCAGCATTCAGAAGCAGCAGTAACAGCAGCATTCAGAAGCAGCAGTAACAGCAGCATTCAGAAGCAGCAGTAACAGCAGCATTCAGAAGCAGCAGTAACAGCAGCTCTAACAAGAGATTTAAGGAAGGGATTACTAGCAATAAGCTTCTTGGGAGGAACTTGTAGGTATGTGATATTAAATGAACACATCTTCCATGGAGGGGTGAAATGCTCTTGTTGCCTACAGTGATACAGTTCATGCAGGTTATAAAACTTAATGCAATTGCACGTTTTCACAATCCATTTAAATCTACGTGTATTTACTTCTAGACACTTATTAAGATTCATTGTGACAGTGTCTGGTTCATTTCTTAGCATTCTAATACAGTCCTATCACTGATACTATTAATACCAAGCTCCTTCCTTATATTAAGAACCTTTGTAGATTTGGGACACCCAAGAATAATTCTGAGAGCTTAATTTTGCAATGTTAACTCCAGTGGTCGATTTTAGATTTTTGCCACCGAAGTGGCTAGTTTATTGTGCACCCCATATCCATCCTGTGGACGGTAGCGCAAGAGCATATGGATACACAAAAGGCCTAGGAACTAGGCCCCAAAAGGGATTAACAGATATACATATGGGTTTTTATTTACCTACATATCTAAAGTTCACTTATCTGTTACATGCAAATTTAGGAAATTTGCTTAGTATATCTGGTATCTTATTTTCATTAATAAGATATCTTGATATGTCTACTCACAAGCCTGAGTAGATCTATAACCCACTATGATAACATGAACGTAGATAAGTATGTTTATGGAGCAACTTGCAATGTGAACAGACTGACTGATGTTGCAGCAGCCAGGCTTAGGCTTGGTTATAAGTACTTCTGGCAGTTTGGGAGACACATAGATGATGAAACTAAATGCAAATTATGTGGTCAGGCATATGGTCACTCTCTTGAACACTATGTGCTTAATTGTCCACTTATTGAGGAATACAGAGATAGACAGTATAATAACCTTTGTGACATGTCAAGATATCTTATTAATGAAAATAAGATACCAGATATACTAAATCAAATTTCCTAAATTTGCTTGTAACAGATAAGTGAACTATAGATATGTAGATATAAATCCAGTAAGATATAAATCGCGGGAAGAACTAAAAGCCATAAATGAAATCGAAAGAAACCCGAAGTATTTCTTCTCCTATGCCAAATTAAAGTCGAGAACAACGTCCAGTATTGGGCCCCTACTTAAACAAGATGGGTCCTACACAGATAACAGCAAGGAAATGAGTGAGCTACTCAAGTCCCAATATGACTCAGTTTTTAGCAAGCCACTAACCAGACTGAGAGTCGAAGATCAAAATGAATTTTTTATGAGAGAGCCACAGAATTTGGTTAACACAAGCCTATCTGATGTTATCCTGATGCCAAATGACTTCGAACAGGCGATAAATGACATGCCCATGCACCCTGCCCCAGGGCCAGACTCATGGAACTCCGTGTTCATCAAGATCTGCAAGAAGCCCCTATCACAAGCTTTTACCATCCTATGGAGAGGGAGCATGGACACGGGGGTCGTCCCACAGTTACTAAAAACAACAGACACAGCCCCACTCCACAAAGGGGGCAGTAAAGCAACAGCAAAGAACTACAAACCGATAGCACTAACATCCCATATCATAAAAATCTTTGAAAAGGTCCTAAGAAGCAAGATCACCACCCATCTAGAAACCCATCAATTACACAACCCAGGGCAACATGGGTTTAGAACAGGTCGCTCCTGTCTGTCTCAACTATTGGATCACTACGACAAGGTCCTAGATGCACTAGAAGACAAAAAGAATGCAAATGTAATATATACAGACTTTGCAAAAGCCTTCGACAAGTGTGACCATGGCGTAATAGCGCACAAAATGCGTGCTAAAGGAATAACGGGAAAAGTCGGTCAATGGATCTATAATTTCCTCACTAACAGAACACATAGTAGTCAACAGAGTAAAGTCCGAGGCAGCTACGGTGAAAAGCTCTGTTCCACAAGGCACAGTACTCGCTCCCATCTTGTTCCTCATCCTCATATCCGACATAGACAAGGATGTCAGCCACAGCACCGTGTCTTCCTTTGCAGATGACACCCGAATCTGCATGACAGTGTCTTCCATTGCAGACACTGCAAGGCTCCAGGCGGACATCAACCAAATCTTTCAGTGGGCTGCAGAAAACAATATGAAGTTTAACGATGAGAAATTTCAATTACAGTGGACCCCCGCATACCGATTTTAATCCGTGCAAGAGGGGTCATTGTTATGCGAAATAATCGGTATGCGAATGAATTTTCCCCATAAGAAATAATGGAAATCAAATTAATCCGTGCAAGACACCCAAAAGTATGAAAAAAAAAAAAATTTTACCACATGAAATGTTAATTTTAATACACACAAACTGAAAAAGGCATGCACACTTACATGACACTTACTTTTACTGAAGATCTGGTGATGATTGATGGGATGGGAGGAGGGGAGAGAGAGTGTTAGTGTTTAGAAGGGGAATCCCCTTCCATTAAGACTTGAGGTGTTGAGTCCTTTTCTGGGGTTACTTCCCTTCTTCTTTTAATGCCACTAGGACCAGCTTCAGAGTCACTGGACTTCTTTCGCACAACATATCTGTCCATAGTGGCCTGTACCTCTCGTTCCTTTATGACTTCCCTAAAGTGTTTCACAACATTGTCAGTGTACAGGTTGCCAACACGGCTTGCAGTAGCTGTGTCAGGGTGATTTTCATCAAAAAAGGTTTGCACTTCAAGCCACTTTGCACACATTTCCTTAATCTTTGTAGTAGGCAACTTCTTCAATTTCTCTCTCCCCTCCTCTGAACCAGTTTCCTCAGGTCTGGCCTCTTGCTCTTGAAGTTGATCTATCAGCTCATCAATGGTTAGTTCTTCATTGTCCTCCTCCACCAACTCTTCCACATCCTCCCCACTAACCTCCAACCCCAAGGACTTTCCCAATGCCACAATGGATTCCTCAACTGGCATAATCCTCTCAGGGTTAGCCTCAAACCCTTCAAAATCCCTTATGTCTACACATTCTGGCCACAGTTTCTTCCAAGCAGAGTTCAAGGTCTTCTTAGTCACTCCCTCCCAAGCCTTACCTATAAGGTTTACACAATTGAGGATATTAAAGTGCTCTCTCCAAAACTCTCTTAGAGTCAGTTGAGTTTCTGAGGTCACTACAAAGCACCTTTCAAACAGAGCTTTTGTGTACAGTTTTTTGAAGTTTGCAATAACCTGCTGGTCCATGGGCTGCAGGAGAGGAGTGGTATTAGGAGGCAAAAACTTCACCTTAATGAAGCTCATGTCCCCATAAAGTCGCTCTGCCACGTCTGTAGGATGACCAGGGGCATTGTCTAACACCAGGAGGCACTTAAGTTCTAATTTCTTTTCAGTTAGGTAATCTTTCACATTGGGGGCAAATGCATGGTGTAACCAGTCATAGAAAAAGTCCCTAGTGACCCATGCCTTACTGTTTGCCCTCCATAGCACACACAAATTCTCCTTGAGGACATTCTTTTGCCTGAACGCTCTGGGAGTTTCAGAGTGATACACTAATAAAGGCTTAACTTTGCAATCACCAGTAGCATTGGAACACATCAACAAAGTAAGCCTGTCTTTCATAGGCTTATGTCCTGGGAGTGCCTTTTCCTCCTGAGTAATGTAGGTCCTGCTTGGCATTTTCTTCCAAAACAGGCCTGTTTCATCACAATTAAACACTTGTTCAGGTTTCAGTCCTTCAGTCTCTATGTACTCCTTGAATTCATGCACATATTTTTCAGCCGCTTTGTGGTCCGAACTGGCAGCCTCACCATGCCTTATCACACTATGTATGCCACTACGCTTCTTAAATCTCTCAAACCAACCTTTGCTGGCCTTAAATTCACTCACATCAGCACTAGTTGCAGGCATTTTTTTAATTAAATCCTCATGCAACTTCCTAGCCTTTTCGCTTATGATCGCTTGAGAGACGCTATCTCCTGCTAGCTGTTTTTCATTTATCCACACCAATAAGAGTCTCTCAACATCTTCCATCACTTGCGATCTTTGTTTCGAAAACACAGTTAAACCTTTGGCAAGAACAGCTTCCTTGATTGCCTTTCTGGTGCCCACAATAGTAGCGATGGTTGATTGGGGTTTCTTGTACAACCTGACCAGGTCGGCGATACGCACTCCACTTTCATACTTATCAATGATCTCTTTCTTCATTTCTATTGGAATTCTCACCCTTATTGGTGTAGGGTTGGCACTAGAAGCTTTCTTGGGGCCCATGGTCACTTATTTTCCAGAAACAGCACCGAAAACACTGTAATAATACGAAATATTCCGATTGTATGCTTGGATGTTACCGCGGAGGCTGGCTGGTAAACAATGGCACGGGCGGCACATGTGAGGCTGGCTGAGGGCGCACATTGGACGCGTCTCAGACGAAAATCGGTGAGCGGGTTTTTAAGCGGTATGCGAGGCAAAATTTTTGCGATTAAAGCAAGCGGTATGCGGATTAATCGTTATGTGATGCCATCGGTATGCGGGGGTCCACTGTACTCAGATATGGTAAACACAAGGAAATTAAATCGTCATCAGAATACAAAACAAATTCTGGCCACAAAATAGAGCAAAACACCAACGTCAAAGACCTGGGAGTGATCATGTCGGAGGATCTCACCTTCAAGGACCATAACATTGTATCAATCGCATCTGCTAGAAAAATGACAGGATGGATAATGAGAATCTTCAAAACTAGGGATGCCAAGCCCATGATGACACTCTTCAGGTCACTTGTTCTATCTAGGCTGGAATATTGCTGCACACTAACAGCACCTTTCAAGGCAGGTGAAATTGCTGACCTAGAAAATGTACAGCGAACTTTCACGGCGAGCATAACGGAGATAAAACACCTCAATTACTGGGAGCGCTTGAGGTTCCTGAACCTGTATTCCCTGGAATGCAGGCGGGAGAGATACATGATTATATACACCTGGAAAATCCTAGAGGGACTAGTACCGAACTTGCACACGAAAATCACTCACTACGAAAGCAAAAGACTTGGCAGACGATGTAACATCCCCCCAATGAAAAGCAGGGGTGTCACTAGCACGTTAAGAGACCATACAATAAGTGTCAGGGGCCCGAGACTGTTCAAATGCCTCCCAGCATACATAAGGGGGATTACCAACAGATCCCTGGCAGTCTTCAAGCTGGCACTGGACAAGCACCTAAAGTCGGTTCCTGACCAGCCGGGCTGTGGCTCGTACGTTGGTTTGTGTGCAGCCAACAGTAACAGCCTGGTTGATCAGGCTCTGATCCACCAGGAGGCCTGGTCACAGACCGGGCCGTGGGGGCGTTGACCTCCGGAACTCTCTCCAGGTAAACTCCAGGTGTATTCATGTTAACCCCTTGGGGCCTAGTTCCTGGGCCTTTTGTGTATCCATATGCTCTTACGCTACTGTCCACAGGATGGATGTGGGGTGCACAATAAACTAGCCACTTCGGTGGCAAAATCTAATCTAACTGCATTCCTATAATAATCATTTTCATTATTTACTTCTCTCCTAATATTATTCCTAATGCTAGACACAGATATGCCAAAGTTATATTCTACATTCTCCTTCTGGGTACTCTTCTTGGCTAATATATCAACTTTATCATGAAGGAGTAATCCAGTGTGTGGTGGGATGAGAGAACTTTATCTAGCTAATATCAACATGGGAGCAGCATAATCAATTAAGGACCTAACATGGGCTATGTACATCACTCTCACGATTCTCACATTAGCACCATAGTTGGGGTTGTAGCCAGCAACAGCTTTGAGAGCATTTAGCCTAGCTTTACATTTCTTATTTAGTTGTGGTATAGTGGATTCGTTAAAGGGTACATCTACACCAAGATATCTGTAAGTTTTAACGTAGCTAATGATTTCACCCTGCAAATAGATGGGTGGGGGATGTCGTTTGCTTGTTAATATCTTTGTTTTAGAGGAAGATATTATGAGGCCTAGTCGATTACAAATTACTTGAACTTCATTAAGAATGGTATTCATCTTCTTATGCCCTGTTGTATGGATCATGATATCATCAGCATAGCTTATAGCTATATGTTTAGGTGAGGCAGGTAGAGCATTTAGGAGAGCATTAATCAGAATATTAAATAGCATGGGACTAAGAACTCCTCCCTGCGGTGTACCTAAAGACATTTCTTTAGACTCACTTCTAATAAAGCCTTGGTAGAGGACACAGGATACTCTATTTGACAAGTATCCTAATATCCAGCAGAGTAAGCTATCAAAAATACGTGTTCATTTTGGCTAGTTCATGTAGTATAACGGTCGAACTTTACTACTGAATATCAACAAAACATTTTTGTAATGACTTTATTTTATTGTTTTATTTTGGTATTTCATGTTTTACTTTACTTTTTATGTTAGTACTCTATTTTATACTGTAAGGTTTAGGATAACACTGTGTACAACACAAATAGTTGTTTATTTCCCAGAAATTTGGCATAAAAAACACGGTCGTAAGTCAGATGGTAGGTGTATTACTAAATTTAACCCTTTGACTGTCGCAACCCCCAATCCTGAGGTGTCTCCTGGTGTCGCAAAATTTAAAAAAAAAAAAAAAAAATTCTTATGAAATGATAGAGAATCTTTTCCCGATTGTAATGACACCAAAAAAAATGAAATTTGATGGAAAACTGATGGAATTATGCTCTCGCGAAGTTAGCGACCTCGGCGCTGTTTACAAATCGGCAATTTCGCCCACTTTGAGCCCTATTTTTGGCTAATTCCATTGTTCCAGTCGACCAAACTCATAGCTATTTCTTTAGAACTCCATTTTTTCTATCGATTGAGTACAAGAAACTGCCCATTTACCGATTTCAACTACCTAATAATGTGGTCAGAAATTTGCAATTTGGCCAATTTCACAAAAACTAAAAAAATGACAATTTCAAAATAGGGTTCAGAATGAACAATGCAGACATTCCTGGCTCTAAAATAACATTTTCTTTGCTCATCAGTCATGTCTCCAGGCCCCTCTGATATTACTCTTGCTTTCTATTTTGAATTTTTATTCAAACAAGAAATAGAAGACTTACTATTATGCAGACTACTGCAATAATTGTATAAATAACATCAACCCATTCATGACTGCATATTAGAATGGCTAGTTGGACATTTATTGGACAATGGCATCATTTGTTTACTTTTAAACATTGGCAAAAATCAAACATTTCCCCTACTTTGAGCTCCATTTTTAGATTCTTTTTATAGTAAAATCAATCAAAATCACCTCTATTTCTATAATATGTTTTCCATTCTATCAAATGAGACCAAGAAAAGGAGAATACAACCATAAATACGGTCGGAGTTTTTTTTTCTCATTATGCACTGCGTGCTCCAGGATTTTTTTTATATGGTGCACACTGACCACACAGACCCATTCTCTCACATGTGGACCTACCAGCTTTCTCCTGCTTGATTTGAAGCCGCTAGAATTTATGAGTATATATACGTCAAAGTTACTTCAAGAGTGTATCAGTCTGTAGTGGAAGGAAGGCGGGGTAGGGGTCGGCCTAGGAAAGGTTGGAGGGAGGGGGTAAAGGAGGTTTTGTGTACGAGGGGCTTGGACTTCCAGCAGGCATGCGTGAGCGTGTTTGATAGGAGTGAATGGAGACAAATGGTTTTTAATACTTGACGTGCTGTTGGAGTGTGAGCAAAGTAACATTTATGAAGGGATTCAGGGAAACCGGCAGGCCGGACTTGAGTCCTGGAGATGGGAAGTACAGTGCCTGCACTCTGAAGGAGGGGTGTTAATGTTGCAGTTTAAAAACTGTAGTGTAAAGCACCGTTCCAGCAAGACAGTGATGGAGTAAATGATGGTGAAAGTTTTTCTTTTTCGGGCCACCCTGCCTTGGTGGGAATCGGCCAGTGTGATAATAATAATAAAATAATATACATCAAACACAGTACCTTGTAAGACATATATATACGGCCGCGACAGTCAAAGGGTTAAAAGGAGAAGCTTTCATTTTTCCTTTTGGGCCACCCTGCCTTGATGGGCCACCCTGCCTTGATGGGCCACCCTGCCTTGATGGGCCACCCTGCCTTGATGGGATACACCTGGTTTGTTGAAAGAAGATTATTGTTGCTCAAGATTAATAGATTGGCAACTTATTAGGAATTCATCCTGTGTAGGTGTGATTAATGTTATAATTATTTGCAGTTCTGTGATTGTCCATTGCAAGAACTGATTTAGAAAGACTTGTGTGTTTCTTTATCTAGCTAAATGTACAGTGGTACCTCGAGTTTTGAACAGCTCTCAACTTGAACAATTTTGCAAGTGTATTTTTGGGGGTTTGAAATGAACTAATCTAATTTACATTATTCCTTGTGGGAACAGATTTGTTCGGTAATGGCACTTGAGCAGCCTTCTGGAACGAATTATGGCCGAAACTCAAGGTACCACTGTGTATATATTTTGGGTGTTACTTTTTTTTTTACATTGATCATCTCCCATCAGGTGGTGTGGAGGGTCTTTTGTAATGTCCAGATAATGGTACATGTGCCTTCTTATTTGGGTCATAGATGTGTTAACAAAATTTGCACCTTTTTTAGTTAAAAAAAAAAATCAAGCATTTTTATAGTTCATAATATAAATCCAACTACCTGGTTCCCATAACACTTGTAAATATTTCAGGCTTTTATTATTTTTTTTTTTTTTATTATCACACTGGCCGATTCCCACCAAGGCAGGGTGGCCCGAAAAAGAAAAACTTTCACCATCATTCACTCCATCACTGTCTTGCCAGAAGGGTGCTTTACACTACAGTTTTTAAACTGCAACATTAACACCCCTCCTTCAGAGTGCAGGCACTGTACTTCCCATCTCCAGGACTCAAGTCCGGCCTGCCGGTTTCCCTGAATCCCTTCATAAATGTTACTTTGCTCACACTCCAACAGCACGTCAAGTATTAAAAACCATTTGTCTCCATTCACTCCTATCAAACACGCTCACGCATGCCTGCTGGAAGTCCAAGCCCCTCGCACACAAAACCTCCTTTACCCCCTCCCTCCAACCCTTCCTAGGCCGACCCCTACCCCGCCTTCCTTCCACTACAGACTGATACACTCTTGAAGTCATTCTGTTTCGCTCCATTCTCTCTACATGTCCGAACCACCTCAACAACCCTTCCTCAGCCCTCTGGACAACAGTTTTGGTAATCCCGCACCTCCTCCTAACTTCCAAACTACGAATTCTCTGCATTATATTCACACCACACATTGCCCTCAGACATGACATCTCCACTGCCTCCAGCCTTCTCCTCGCTGCAACATTCATCACCCACGCTTCACACCCATATAAGAGCGTTGGTAAAACTATACTCTCATACATTCCCCTCTTTGCCTCCAAGGACAAAGTTCTTTGTCTCCACAGACTCCTAAGTGCACCACTCACTATTTTTCCCTCATCAATTCTATGATTCACCTCATCTTTCATAGACCCATCCGCTGACACGTCCACTCCCAAATATCTGAATACGTTCACCTCCTCCATACTCTCTCCCTCCAATCTGATATTCAATCTTTCATCACCTAATCTTTTTGTTATCCTCATAACCTTACTCTTTCCTGTATTCACCTTTAATTTTCTTCTTTTGCACACCCTACCAAATTCATCCACCAATCTCTGCAACTTCTCTTCAGAATCTCCCAAGAGCACAGTGTCATCAGCAAAGAGCAGCTGTGACAACTCCCACTTTGTGTGTGATTCTTTATCTTTTAACTCCACGCCTCTTGCCAAGACCCTCGCATTTACTTCTCTTACAACCCCATCTATAAATATATTAAACAACCACGGTGACATCACACATCCTTGTCTAAGGCCTACTTTTACTGGGAAAAAATTTCCCTCTTTCCTACATACTCTAACTTGAGCCTCACTATCCTCGTAAAAACTCTTCACTGCTTTCAGTAACCTACCTCCTACACCATACACTTGCAACATCTGCCACATTGCCCCCCTATCCACCCTGTCATACGCCTTTTCCAAATCCATAAATGCCACAAAGACCTCTTTAGCCTTATCTAAATACTGTTCACTTATATGTTTCACTGTAAACACCTGGTCCACACACCCCCTACCTTTCCTAAAGCCTCCTTGTTCATCTGCTATCCTATTCTCCGTCTTACTCTTAATTCTTTCAATTATAACTCTACCATACACTTTACCAGGTACACTCAACAGACTTATCCCCCTATAATTTTTGCACTCTCTTTTATCCCCTTTGCCTTTATACAAAGGAACTATGCATGCTCTCTGCCAATCCCTAGGTACCTTACCCTCTTCCATACATTTATTAAATAATTGCACCAACCACTCCAAAACTATATCCCCACCTGCTTTTAACATTTCTATCTTTATCCCATCAATCCCGGCTGCCTTACCCCCTTTCATTTTACCTACTGCCTCACGAACTTCCCCCACACTCACAACTGGCTCTTCCTCACTCCTACAAGATGTTATTCCTCCTTGCCCTATACACGAAATCACAGCTTCCCTATCTTCATCAACATTTAACAATTCCTCAAAATATTCCCTCCATCTTCCCAATACCTCTAACTCTCCATTTAATAACTCTCCTCTCCTATTTTTAACTGACAAATCCATTTGTTCTCTAGGCTTTCTTAACTTGTTAATCTCACTCCAAAACTTTTTCTTATTTTCAACAAAATTTGTTGATAACATCTCACCCACTCTCTCATTTGCTCTCTTTTTACATTGCTTCACCACTCTCTTAACTTCTCTCTTTTTCTCCATATACTCTTCCCTCCTTGCATCACTTCTACTTTGTAAAAACTTCTCATATGCTAACTTTTTCTCCCTTACTACTCTCTTTACATCATCATTCCACCAATCGCTCCTCTTCCCTCCTGCACCCACTTTCCTGTAACCACAAAACTTCTGCTGAACACTCTAACACTACATTTTTAAACCTACCCCATACCTCTTCGACCCCATTGCCTATGCTCTCATTAGCCCATCTATCCTCCAATAGCTGTTTATGTCTTACCCTAACTGCCTCCTCTTTTAGTTTATAAACCTTCACCTCTCTCTTCCCTGATGCTTCTATTCTCCTTGTATCCCATCTACCTTTTACTCTCAGTGTAGCTACAACTAGAAAGTGATCTGATATATCTGTGGCCCCTCTATAAACATGTACATCCTGAAGTCTACTCAACAGTCTTTTATCTACCAATACATAATCCAACAAACTACTGTCATTTCGCCCTACATCATATCGTGTATACTTATTTATCCTCTTTTTCTTAAAATATGTATTACCTATAACTAAACCCCTTTCTATACAAAGTTCAATCAAAGGGCTCCCATTATCATTTACACCTGGCACCCCAAACTTACCTACCACACCCTCTCTAAAAGTTTCTCCTACTTTAGCATTCAAGTCCCCTACCACAATTACTCTCTCACTTGGTTCAAAGGCTCCTATACATTCACTTAACATCTCCCAAAATCTCTCTCTCTCCTCTGCATTCCTCTCTTCTCCAGGTGCATACACGCTTATTATGACCCACTTCTCGCATCCAACCTTTACTTTAATCCACATAATTCTTGAATTTACACATTCATATTCTCTTTTCTCCTTCCATAACTGATCATTTAACATTACTGCTACCCCTTCCTTTGCTCTAACTCTCTCAGATACTCCAGATTTAATCCCATTTATTTCCCCCCACTGAAACTCTCCTACCCCCTTCAGCTTTGTTTCGCTTAGGGCCAGGACATCCAACTTCTTTTCATTCATAACATCAGCAATCATCTGTTTCTTGTCATCCGCACTACATCCACGCACATTTAAGCAACCCAGTTTTATAAAGTTTTTCTTCTTCTCTTTTTTAGTAATTGTATACAGGAGAAGGGGTTACTAGCCCATTGCTCCCGGCATTTTAGTCGCCTCATACGACACGCATGGCTTACGGAGGAAAGATTCTTTTCCACTTCCCCATGGACAATAGAAGAAATAAAAAAGAACAAGAGCTATTTAGAAAAAGGAGAAAAACCTAGATGTATGTATATATATATATGCATGTGCGTGTCTGTGAAGTGTGACCAAAGTGTAAGTAGGAGTAGCAAGATATCCCTGTTATCTTAGTGTGTTTATGAGACAGAAAAAGAAACCAGCAATCCTACCATCATGCAAAACAGTTACAGGTTTTTGTTTCACAGTCATCTGGCAGGACGGTAGTACTTCCCTGGGTGGTTGCTGTCTACCAACCTACTACTTCAGGCTTTTGGTGTCAAGAAACATCATACCAGCACATGAAGTAACTTATATGAAATCACTGCCTCTTTTTGTATGTGGATCAAGCAGACAAGAGAGAATAATTTATCCAGATTCAGTAAATTATGCAAATAGTCAGTCTACTGCTGTGAAGACTGACAATAATGTAAGTGTAAATAACATAAGTGAAACTAATGGCAAAACAGCACTTCCAGCTGATGACTTCTTAGCTACAAATAGTAAACTATCAGAATTAGGAAGTGCTTCTACAACTTTGAATTCTGAACATGTCCAGGGATGTTTAACCACCTCCCCAGGTCCTGGATCATCTAGACAGAAGCCTGAAGAATCGTTGCCTTGTAGGAAGAATCATGAACAAGTAGTTCCTTTTATCTCTTTCTCCAGGGTCCTGCTTCCGTCTCATCCTAGCACTGGATCTGAGTCAGAGCCTGTCTACAGTTGTCAAGGATATGAAACAAGTATGAAGACTTAAGTCATTATTTAACCTCCTTTTTTTTAAAGTATGAAATATATTTTTTTTTTTTTATCACACTGGCCGATTCCCACCAAGGCAGGGTGGCCCGAAAAAGAAAAACTTTCACCATCATTCACTCCATCACTGTCTTGCCAGAAGGGTGCTTTACACTACAGTTTTTAAACTGCAACATTAACACCCCTCCTTCAGAGTGCAGGCACTGTACTTCCCATCTCCAGGACTCAAGTCCGGCCTGCCGGTTTCCCTGAACCCCTTCATAAATGTTACTTTGCTCACACTCCAACAGCACGTCAAGTATTAAAAACCATTTGTCTCCATTCACTCCTATCAAACACGCTCATGCATACCTGCTGGAAGTCCAAGCCCCTCGCACACAAAACCTCCTTTACCCCCTCTCTCCAACCTTTCCTAGGCCGACCCCTACCCCCGCCTTCCTTCCACTACAGACTGATACACTCTTGAAGTAATTCTGTTTCGCTCCATTCTCTCTATATTTTTATCCTACATAATGCAGTAACCTGTTGTAGTACAATATTTCCATCTCTTACAGTAATCATAAATCTACTTTTTGGTATTTTATCAGTGAGCTTAATGGTGGATTTGTACCTTTGAGTTTTTTTTTAGATCTGTAGAGTATTTTATGTGTTTGTCACTGACACTTTTTTAAAATATTGTAATGCTTGAAAAAAAAAATACATTCCTGCCTGAGACAGTATGAAATACCACTTAGGTTGTTAGATTGTCATCCAGAGGCTCAACAGCATGTGTTCAACAACTATCTAAATAAACCTGCAAGCATTGAGAAAGCAAAATGATACATGGTTGAAAAAAAAACTGTGGACACATGCCATGCATTATAATTGGAAGAGAAAGAATACAGAGAAATAAAATGTTAAAATTTTTATTTATTGATTTATTTATTTATTTATGTCTTTGCAAATAGTACATTTAGATTATGTATTTAAAATAATGGGTTGCAATGCAGAGAGAGCCTCTATTATGCCTAGGCATTATGGGCCGACTTAACATTATTGGCTTACTGACTACTTAACACTAAGGATTATATCATAGTTGTACAGTAGAATATTAATTATATCATAGTTGTACAGTAGATTATTAATTATAAGCGAATCTAATTTATATAAGACAAAAGATAGTCACATATTCAAAAGTGCTTTTTGTGAAAACAATGATTCAATTATATTCCTGTCAACAATGGATAAAAGGTTCAAAAGTAATTGTTGAAATTATGATATGGGAATACAGAATTGAGTATGTGAGTACTGAGTATTTAGCATTTAGTCTAGGGTGATTAAGTGGCTTTTGAGAAGAGTCTTAAATTGATTTTCAGACTGGGTTACTTTAGTATCTTCTGGTAATGAATTCCATATTTTGGGGCCCTTTATGTGCATAGAGTTTTTACACAGTGTGATATGGACACGAGGTATATCAAAAAGAGATCTGTGTCTTGTGTTGTGGTCATGTGTCCTGTTAAGGTTGGTGAGGAGAAGTTTGAGTGGAGGGTTTATATTTGTGTGTATTGTTCTGTGTGTACAGTAGGCACATGAATAAGTATGGATGTTCTTAATGGTGAGCAGATTTAGACTTTTGAAAATTGGTGGGGTATGCTGGCGGGAGTGGGAATTTGTGATCATTCTGACTGCTGCCTTTTGCTGGGTTATTAGAGGTCTTAGGTGATTTAATGTTGTTGATCCCCATGCACAAATTCCATATGTGAGACAAGGGTATATGAGTGAATGGTACAGTGCCAGGAGAGCTGATTGTGGAACGTAGTACCTTATCTTTGATAGTATGCCTACAGTCTTAGAAATTTTCTTGGTGATTTGTTGTATATGTGTCTGGAACTTACGGCTGCTGTCAAGGTGGATACCTAGGAATTTTCCCTCTCCCTCTGCAAGTCTTGTGACTGATGATCCGTTTAGTGTTATGTTAGGTGGATCATTTGCAGTTTTGTTTCCAAACTGAATGAAATAGGTTTTATCAGTATTCAGGCTAAGTTTATTAGTAACTAGAAAGTCTTAGTAATGAAATTGTGAGAAACTCCTATGTATCCGTAGCCATTTTTAACCCTTTGACTGTTTCGGTCATATATATATACGTCTTACAAGCCACCGTGTTTGACTTATATATACAGTCGTCCCTCAATAATCGTCCGGCCTGAAAGTCGTCCATTTCGGAAATAGTCCTGTTTTTTCGTCAAAATATTGGCTCAGAAATGGTCCGGTAACTCGCTAATAGTCCTTCGTTCCGGACGCGTATGCACGGTCTGAGCGGCCTCGAGCCACCTCGGCCTTTCCTTCCCAGCCAGTGTGCCATTGTTTACCAGTGAGCGACGGTCCCCTCACGTGCTCCAGTAAAATATTTCATAAAATTTCATTTATTTTAGTGCTTGCAAGTTATTTAAGTGCTAAATAAGCTACCATGGCTCCAAAGAAAGCTCCTAGTGCCAAGCCTTTGGTAAAGAAGGTGAGAAATACGATTGAATTTAAGAAAAACATCATTGAACAATATGATAGTGGCGTACGTGTGGGCGAACTGGCCCGGATGTATAACAAATCCCGTACAACCATATCTTCCATCATAGCCAAGAAAAAGGAAATCAAGGACGCTGTTGTTGCAAAGGGGGTAAATATGCTGACAAAAATGAGATCACCAGTACTCGAAGATGTTGAGAAGTTATTATTGGTGTGGATAAATGAGAAACAATTAGCAGGAGACAGTCTTATGACATCGCTTATTTGTGAAAAGGCTAGGCAGTTGCATGACGATTTGGTAAAGAAATTGCCTGCAACTAGTGATGATGTGAGTGAATTTAAGGCTAGCAAAGGCTGGTTTGAGAGATTTAAGAAGCGTACTGGCATACACAGTGTGGTAAGGCACGGTGAGGCTGCCAGTTCGGACCACAAGGTGGCTGAAAAATATGTGCATGAATTCCAGGAGTACATAAACAGTGAAGGACTGAAACCTGAACAAGTGTTCAATTGTGACGAAACAGGCCTCTTTTGGAAGAAAATGCCAAAGAGGACCTTCATTACACAAGAGGAAAAGGCAATGCCAGGACACAAGCCTATGAAAGACAGGCTGACGCTAATGTTCTGTGCTAATGCTAGTGGGGATTTCAAAGTGAAGCCGTTACTAGTGTACCATTCTGAAAATCCCAGTGTGTTCAGGAAAAACAATGTTATGAAGAGTAAATTGTGTGTGTTTTGGAAATCTAATAGTAAGGCATGGGTCACGAGGGAAATTTTTGTAGAGTGGTTCAGTGAAGTGTTTGGCCCTAGTGTGAAGAATTACCTCCTGGAAAAGAAATTGGATCTCAAGTGCCTCCTAGTAATGGACAATGCACCTGCTCATCCTCCAAACTTGGATGACCTAATTCTGAAGGAGTTTGGGTTCATCACAGTAAAGTTCTTGCCCCCGAATACCACTCCTCTCCTCCAACCCATGGACCAGCAGGTCATTGCAAACTTTAAAAAACTCTACACCAAAGCAATGTTTGAAAGGTGCTTGAATGTGACCTCAGACACTCACTTGACCCTATGAGATTTTTGGAAAGAACATTTCAGTATTCTCCATTGTGTAAGCCTTATAGGTAAGGCTTGGGAGGGAGTGACTACCAGGACTTTGAACTCTGCTTGGAGAAAATTGTGGCCAGATTGTGTCCACAAGAGGGATTTTGAAGGGTTTGGGGCTGACCCTGATGAGCCTATGTCAGTTGTTAAATCCATTGTGGCACTGGGGGCTTCCATGGGGTTGGATGTGAGTTTGGAGGATGTGGAAGAGTTGGTGGAGGACCACAACAAAGAGCTAACCACTGAGGAGCTGCAAGAGCTTCAGCAGGAACAGCAACAGATGGCAGCTCTGAATCTTGCTGCAGAGGAGGAGGAAGAGAGATGGAAGAAAGTGCCTTCTTCAGAAATTAAGGAGATTTTTGAAATGTGGGGTAGGATGGAAAGATTTATGGAGAAACATCACCCAGAGAAGGATGTTGCAAGCCATATCGGCAACTTGTACAGTGACAGAGTCTTGGCCCATTTTAGGGAAGTTTTAAAGAGATGCCAGAAACAGAGCTCTCTGGACAGTTTTTTTTGCGAGACAGGACTCCAGTGACTCTCAAGGTGGTCCTAGTGGCATTAAGAAACAGAGAAGAGAAGTAACCCCAGAAAAGCAATTGGTACGCAAGGTGTTGATGGAAGGGGATTCCCCTTCCAAACAGTAATTCAACCAATCAGTCTCCTTCTCCAGTCTTCCATACACAAAGAAGAATCGCCAATAAAGGTAAGTGTTTAATTCATCAGGTGCCACTGTATTGTTTATGTACTACATCTATATTTCATGTAACAAAATTTTTTGTTTTAATACTTCTGGGTGTCAGGAACGGATTAATTGAATTTACATTATTTCTTATGGGGAAAATTGATTCGTAAATCGTCCATTTCGATAATAGTCCCACTTCCAGGAACGGATTACGGACGATTATTGAGGGACCACTGAACTCATAAATTCTAGCGGCTTCAAATCAAGCAGGAGAAAGCTGGTAGGCCCACATGTGAGAGAATGGGTCTGTGTGGTCAGTGTGCACCATATAAAAAAAATCCTGCAGCACGCAGTGCATGAGAAAAAACACTCCGACCTTTTTTTTTTAACCCTTTGAGGGTCGAGAGGCCCTCTCCGAGACTCGTTCTCAGGGTCGCCCAAATTTAAAAAAAAAAACTTTCTCTTATGAAAAGATAGAGAATCTTTTCCCGATCATAATGACACCAAAAGTTTGAAATTTGATGGAAAACTTACGGGATTATGCTCTCGCGAAGTCAGCGGTCTCAGCGATGTTTACGCATCGGCAATTTTGCCCACTTTGAGCCCCATTTTCGGCCAATTCCACTGTACTAGTCGACAGAAAACATGAATATTTCACTAGAACTCCATTTTTTCCATCGAATGAGTGCAAGAAACCACCCATTTATCAATTTCAACTATCCAGTACAGTGGTCAGAATTTAGCAATTTTGCCAATTTCACACAAATTTCAAAAGATGCCAATTTCCGAATAGGGTCCAGAATAAACAAGAAAGACATTCCTGGCACTAAAATGACATTTCCTCTGTTCATAAGTCACGTCTCAAGGCCCCTCTTATATTCTTTTGCTTTCCACTTTGAATTTTTATTCTCACAAAAAATAGAAGATTTACTGTTATGCAGACTACTGCATTAGTGTAAAAAATGGTATAAATAATATTGGCGCACTTGCGAAAGAATATTACACTCACCAGTTGATGTGTATTGGACGTTTGGCATGATTTGTTTACTTTTGAACTTTGGTAAAAATCGAACATTTCTGATACTTTGAGCTCAATTTCAAGGTACTTTTCATTGTAAAACCAGTCAAAATCATCTCAATTTCTGTAATATGTCTTCCATTCTATAAAATGAGACCAAGAAAACTAGAATACAACAATAAATACCATACGAAAATACAGTGCAAAGTCGCTGTTTTAATCCAAAAACACGGTCGTTTTTTTTTTTCTCTCATTACGCACTGTGTGCTGCAGGATTTTTTTTATACTGTGCACACTGACCATATAGACCCATTCTTTCATATGTAGGCCTACCAGCTTTCTCCCACTAGATTTGAGGGCGCTAGAATTTAGGTGTACTAGTACGTCAAAAACCCTGGGTCATAAGCTGTAGTAGTATGGCCAAAACCCTCAAAGGGTTAATTAAAATGCCGACTTTGGAATCAGCCGAAAATAGGGCTCAATGTGGGCAAAATCGCCAATTTGTAAATATCACCAAGGTCGCTAACTTTGCAAGAGTGTAATTCCGTCAGTTTTCCATCAAATTTTGTTCTTTTGGTGTCATTACAATCGGGAAAAGATTCTCTATCATTTCATAAGATTTTTTTTTTTTTTTCAGAAATTTTGCAACACCAGGAGACACCTCAGGGTTTGGGGTTGCGACAGTCAAGGGGTTAAAATAGCCTTTAGTCATATGAAAGGAAAAATGCTAAAAAAAAAAAAAAAAGATTAGGATTTGTAAAATACCATTTTATTTTAGCATTGGTAGTATGGTGTCCACAACTAAAAGAAATATGAACAAACTAGAAAAAAGTTCAAAGATAAACAGCATATAGCTGTACCAGTTTTTTTTTTCTTGGATTTAGATTTAAATTAGCTTTATATTCATTAAGTGTGAAAGTAGTGAGAGAATGTGTGCTGCAGGGAAATAATCTACATACAGTAGTATTAATGTAGTTTTTAAATTTACTATAGTAAGAGGTAGAATTTTGCAACAAAAAATTAAGCTTACTTACAGCTATGTAAGAGGTAGAATACATTTGCAACAAAAAATTAAGCTACTGCACTAGAATGTAAGTAAAAAACAGGACCCTTTAATGCACTGTGAATCACTTTAAAAATGGCACTAGAATATAAGTAAAAAACAGGACCCTTTAATGCACTGTGAATCACTTTAAAAATGGCACTAGAATATAAGTAAAAAACAGGACCCTTTAATGCACTGTGAATCACTTTAAAAATGGCACTAGAATATAAGTAAAAAACAGGACCCTTTAATGCACTGTGAATCACTTTAAAAATGGCACTAGAATATAAGTAAAAAACAGGACCCTTTAATGCACTGTGAATCACTTTAAAAATGGCACTAGAATATAAGTAAAAAACAGGACCCTTTAATGCACTGTGAATCACTTTAAAAATGGCACTAGAATATAAGTAAAAAACAGGACCCTTTAATGCACTGTGAATCACTTTAAAAATGGCACTAGAATATAAGTAAAAAACAGGACCCTTTAATGCACTGTGAATCACTTTAAAAATGGCACTAGAATATAAGTAAAAAACAGGACCCTTTAATGCACTGTGAATCACTTTAAAAATGGCACTAGAATATAAGTAAAAAACAGGACCCTTTAATGCACTGTGAATCACTTTAAAAATGGCACTAGAATATAAGTAAAAAACAGGACCCTTTAATGCACTGTGAATCACTTTAAAAATGGCACTAGAATATAAGTAAAAAACAGGACCCTTTAATGCACTGTGAATCACTTTAAAAATGGCACTAGAATATAAGTAAAAAACAGGACCCTTTAATGCACTGTGAATCACTTTAAAAATGGCACTAGAATATAAGTAAAAAACAGGACCCTTTAATGCACTGTGAATCACTTTAAAAATGGCACTAGAATATAAGTAAAAAACAGGACCCTTTAATGCACTGTGAATCACTTTAAAAATGGCACTAGAATATAAGTAAAAAACAGGACCCTTTAATGCACTGTGAATCACTTTAAAAATGGCACTAGAATATAAGTAAAAAACAGGACCCTTTAATGCACTGTGAATCACTTTAAAAATGGCACTAGAATATAAGTAAAAAACAGGACCCTTTAATGCACTGTGAATCACTTTAAAAATGGCACTAGAATATAAGTAAAAAACAGGACCCTTTAATGCACTGTGAATCACTTTAAAAATGGCACTAGAATATAAGTAAAAAACAGACCCTTTAATGACCCTTTAATGCACTGTGAATCACTTTAAAAATGGCACTAGAATATAAGTAAAAAATGCAGGACCCTTTAATGCACTGTGAATCACTTTAAAAATCACTTTAAAAAACAAAAATGGCACTAGAATATAAGTAAAAAACAGGACCCTTTAATGCACTGTGAATCACTTTAAAAATGGCACTAGAATATAAGTAAAAAACAGGACCCTTTAATGCACTGTGAATCACTTTAAAAATGGCACTAGAATATAAGTAAAAAACAGGACCCTTTAATGCACTGTGAATCACTTTAAAAATGGCACTAGAATATAAGTAAAAAACAGGACCCTTTAATGCACTGTGAATCACTTTAAAAATGGCAATATTTTGCTTGGTTTGCAAGCTTTTCTAAGTCATTACTAAAATATTGAATAAGCAAGTCATTGACAAGTAAAATCATTCACTAAGTATGTGTGGACTGAATATTTAGTTCACGTTACTTAACTGGCTGTTTGTGTGGTCATGCACATGCGTAGCTTTGACAAAAATGTCCTCCCAGTATTAAAAAAAGAAAGTTATGAAGTAATGATGAAAGCATTTAATACTGGCTAACAGGAAGAAAAGGAAAATGTGATTACCACATCTAAAAGGATACAATAAAACAATTGACAAGGAAGATTTACATACATTATCATTAGCAAGAATATGCTATAACTATTAACTCTTTCAGGGTCCGTGCCGTAGATCTACGGCTTTACATTCAGGGTCCAAGCCGTAGATCTATGCCAAAATTCTAGCGAGAGAAGGGGTCTGCGTGGTGTGTGTGCGCCGTAAAAAAAATTCTAGGCGCCCGCATAGCATTGTGGGAACACCGGCTCAGTTACCTTTGTTCACCATGCCTCATTGCAAGGCAGCTCTCACTCCAAGGAAAATTGGGACTCTCCTCGTCCTATCTGATAGTACTGACTGATGGAAGTGGAAATGAAGATGAATTCTATGACTGATCAGTTAGTGACCGAAAGGACTGACCAGGTTATCGATAATAGTGCAGAAAACCCTGACGATCCTCAACCTTCTACCTCTGGTGTGGGCACGCCTCAGTCATGTTCAGTTGTACCTCATCGCAAGAGAAAACTATTATTTTTGCATGGCCAGGCCTCTGACTTCAGTAATGACAATGTTAGTGATGTGGATTGTGATTTTATTGCTCTTGACGATCATTCAAGTAGTGATAGTGAGGAAACATATTCACCAGTGAAGCGTCGGTATATACGCCGCCGCATGTGCTCGGGTAGTGTTCTCTATGCAGGGGACGGAGTACATCCCGTGGCCCTACACCAGGAATAGACAGTGAAAGTGAGGATGATGTGGCTGCACTTGGCATGGATAGACCACAGGCATCAGTAGGTGGTGATAGTGGTGATGGTAGTGCCATGGCCATGCTTGACTCACCAGCCCAGGCTGGGACCCGCACTGCTGACTCCACAGTTCAAGGACAAAACGGAGCATCAGCCACCAGCCCACCACAACCACAACTACCAGCACAGCCAGCTTATGATGTCCAGTATCCAACAGCAAACCGTATGTGGGATTGGCAGCAAAATCCCAATTTTGTTCCCAAGTCCCACCACTTTGATGACTCTCAAAGTGGAATTCTACCAACTTGTTCCCTTGGAAACACTGCAAATGAACTGGAATTCTTTGAACTATTCTTTGACCAGCCATTGATGGAAACTATTGTCAGGGAAAGTAACAAGTATTTTGAGTACACCATGGCAAATACAATGATATCACCACAGTCAAGACTACACCGGTGGAAAGAGACAACTGTTGCAGAAATGTATTTGGTTTTTGCAACAATAATGCTTATGCGTCATGTCTATAAGCATAATATAAAATCATACTGGTCCACAGATCCGCTAATTTCTACCCCGGCCTTCAGTGAAATCATCCCAGTGAACAGGTTTATCTTACTGGTACGTATGCTTCACTTTTCTGAGAAAACCAGGCCTGACAAAAGTGACAGGTTATACAAGATTAGAAATGGGTTTATGTATCTGAAACAAAAGTTCAACATGTACTTTTATCCATTCAAGAATCTTGTACTTGACGAGTCTTTGATTTTGTTCAAAGGTAGACTGTCGTTCAAACATTATGAAATGGTAACAATATAGGAAATACTCAAAGGAATTGATAGGGTAGACGGAGGTGGGAAATGGGTACTCAGGGGCAGAGCTGGAATTGAAGGACACAGATGAACCAAAGGGATGTAAAAAAAAAGTATGTCTTTAGTTTCAGAGTAGCTGGGAAGTGGAATGATCTTGATGAGGAAGTGATCATGGCAGGAAAGAGAATGATTCTGACAAGTAGAAAGTTGAAGTTAGGAGCTAAGACTCAACCTTTCATCCATATATGTGTACAGGTCCATAATTGCAGTTCTTGTTATTGCTTTTTTGTGATACAGTACAACTGATTCTCTTGTCCTTGCTTCATCACTCTCCATGTTCTATCCCAGCCAACGCGAATTCTAGAAGGCCATAAGTGGCAGAAAAGAGCAGTTGCCAAAATTTACAGTGACAAAGTGCTTTGCATAAGAATTCTGGAATTGCTGCTAGGCTAAATAATGTCATACAGTAGCAGTGTAATGGAGGACTTGTATGGGTTTATCGCTTTGTGAATCTTAATTACACAATGGCTTTTTCACTAGAAGGGGAGATGTTTGGTGACCTCTAGAGCTACATACACAAAAGCTTGACCAAGAAAAACTTCATTGCAAGTTAAAGGTACTTAGTGTTCCCGGAATGCACTGCATGTTAGTGGCTTTCTTTTGTGCTTAACAATATTTTATTACAAGTAAACTGCATTTTGTATACTGCAGAAAGAAATAAAGTTGTTTGTCTAGATCCTCAACAGCTTGTTCTGCCCAGGTCTTTGGCAGCTTTTTTCACATTTCATTTTTCTGGATATTTGTTCCTTTTATACTAACAGGTTGGGCACACTTTCAAACTTGGAATTCTAGGAGAGATTGCTTATTATTACTCATGCTGTGTAGCTTTTCTGTACTGGAAGACCCCTCAAGGAAGGTTCCTTGATGTTGGTGAGGGGCTCTTGATTTAGGGAGTTGGATCTGTGCTCCAGTTCCCCGAATTAAGCCTGAATGCCTTTCACATCCCCCCCCCAGGCGCTGTATAATCCTCCGGGTTTAGCGCTTCCCCCTTGATTATAATAATAATAATAATGTACTGGAAGAAATTAATGCAATGTTCCCTTTCCTCTTTCACCCATTCAGAGAAAAGTGTGTCACTGAGAATATTGTAATTTTATTATTAATGTACAGTACTTGTAATGTAATTTTCCTTGGCAGCATTGTGTCTCAACAGTGAGTATGTGGAGAATGAAGAAGAATGTGGGGAGGATATTGAAGATGCTTCAGAGTCAGGAAAGGACCTAAAGCATTTAGATGATGATGCTTCCTCAGTGATGGAGGTTTGTAAGTTGTGAATACTAAAAGAAAGTTAACATTTTACATACAGTTCCTGTTAAGCACACTTTCTGCAATATGCATAAAAACATACTGTGTTGTGATCTTTATTGTTATTTACATAGTTGTCATGTTTAAAAAGTGCAATAAAAGATATATGACATTCACTAATAGTTCACAGTTCTCTGTTCTGCCATTCTTTAAGCAGATTAATGGCTCACCAAACACTGAGTCATATCGTATCCTCAATATTTTGCTCATGTCTTTGTTGTCAGCAAAGATCCTAATAATGATGATTGATTTTGCATGAAAAAAAATTTGTTTTCCATTTAATTTTACTTTAGTATTTTTCTCTCTTTTCTGTTCATTGTAAGATGCCTTCAGTTTTAACTGCAATATTTTCTGTTATTAGAGTCAGTAATATATGTCTTATCTTGAGAGTCTAGTTCCTCTTATAACTTCCATCTATTTTTAACTCCATCTGTAGAGGAAGTGTCATTTCTTATGCATATTGTACTCTCATTTTTAATGGTATGAATTCAGAGCATGTTTTTATGACCAATACACTCCTTTCAAGGCATTGGCTTATATTTATGCTATATAATCTTTCCAGTATGTTTCAGGGAGATCTTGATATTCCTAGTTTCTGTTTATTGTAGAAATCTAGTTGATCCATTTAATGGTGTGTGTCGGGCTCTTCAGTTTTGGTGTTAATGCATGTCTAGAATTCAATTTTTTAGAGTATTTTTGAGTGAACAACAGCTGCCACAATCGTAAAGAGTGTGGAACCCGAGAGAGAGAGAGAGATTGAGATTTTTTAACACGGCCATTTTCCACCAAGGCAAGGTGACCCAAAAAGAAAGAAAAAAAAAAAAACTTTCACCATCATTCACCACATCACAAGCATTTGGTACTGCATCTGTTTAATGTTCATTATTATATTTTAACACAATTCTTCTAAAACATCAACACTGAAGACAGTTCTGGTGTGACTTGCCTTTAATGTTAGGAGTGGCAGATATGATTTTCATAGAAATCCCTTTTTAAACACAATTAAGACTACATAAATAGTGGTACATTTTTCTTTCTTTCAACACACCGGCCGTATCCCACCGAGGCGGGGTGGCCCAAAAGGAGAAATGAAAGTTTCTCCTTGTACATTTAGTAATATATACAGGAGAAGGGGTTACTAGCCCCTTGCTCCTGGCATTTTAGTTGCCTCTTACAACACGCATGGCCTACGGAGGAAGAATTCTGTTCCACTTCCCCATGGAGATAAGAGGAAATAAACAAGAACAAGAACTAGAAAGAAAATAGCAGAAAACCCAGAGGGGTGTATATATATATATATGCTTGTACACGTATGTGTAGTGTGACCTAAGTGTAAGTAGAAGTAGCAAGACATACCTGTAATCTTGCATATTTATGAGACTGACAAAAGACACCAGCAATCCTACCATGTAAAATAATTACAGGCTTTCGTTTTACACTCACTTGGCAGGATGGTAGTACCTCCCTGGGTGGTTGCTGTCTACCAACCTACTACCACAGGATGGTAGTACCTCCCTGGGTGGTTGTTGTCTACCAACCTACTACCACAGGATGGTAGTACCTCCCTGGGTGGTTGTTGTCTACCAACCTACTACCACAGGACGGTAGTACTTCCCTGGGTGGTTGTTGTCTACCAACCTACTACCACAGGATGGTAGTACCTCCCTGGGTGGTTGTTGTCTACCAACCTACTACCACAGGATGGTAGTACCTCCCTGGGTGGTTGCTGTCTACCAACCTACTACCACAGGATGGTAGTACCTCCCTGGGTGGTTGTTGTCTACCAACCTACTACCACAGGATGGTAGTACCTCCCTGGGTGGTTGCTGTCTACCAACCTACTACCACAGGATGGTAGTACCTCCCTGGGTGGTTGCTGTCTACCAACCTACTACCACAGGATGGTAGTACCTCCCTGGGTGGTTGTTGTCTACCAACCTACTACCACAGGATGGTAGTACCTCCCTGGGTGGTTGTTGTCTACCAACCTACTACCACAGGATGGTAGTACCTCCCTGGGTGGTTGCTGTCTACCAACCTACTACCACAGGATGGTAGTACCTCCCTGGGTGGTTGTTGTCTACCAACCTACTACCACAGGATGGTAGTACCTCCCTGGGTGGTTGGCAGGATGGTAGTACCTCCCTGGGTCTACCAACCTACTACCACAGGATTGCTGTCTACCAACCTACTACCACAGGATGGTAGTACCTCCCAGGGTGGTTGCTGTCTACCAACCTACTACCACAGGATGGTAGTACCTCCCTGGGTGGTTGCTGTCTACCAACCTACTACCACAGGATGGTAGTACCTCCCTGGGTGGTTGCTGTCTACCAACCTACTACCACAGGATGGTAGTACCTCCCTGGGTGGTTGTTGTCTACCAACCTACTACCACAGGATGGTAGTACCTCCCTGGGTGGTTGTTGTCTACCAACCTACTACCACAGGACGGTAGTACTTCCCTGGGTGGTTGTTGTCTACCAACCTACTACCACAGGATGGTAGTACCTCCCTGGGTGGTTGTTGTCTACCAACCTACTACCACAGGATGGTAGTACCTCCCTGGGTGGTTGCTGTCTACCAACCTACTACCACAGGATGGTAGTACCTCCCTGGGTGGTTGTTGTCTACCAACCTACTACCACAGGATGGTAGTACCTCCCTGGGTGGTTGCTGTCTACCAACCTACTACCACAGGATGGTAGTACCTCCCTGGGTGGTTGCTGTCTACCAACCTACTACCACAGGATGGTAGTACCTCCCTGGGTGGTTGTTGTCTACCAACCTACTACCACAGGATGGTAGTACCTCCCTGGGTGGTTGTTGTCTACCAACCTACTACCACAGGATGGTAGTACCTCCCTGGGTGGTTGCTGTCTACCAACCTACTACCACAGGATGGTAGTACCTCCCTGGGTGGTTGTTGTCTACCAACCTACTACCACAGGATGGTAGTACCTCCCTGGGTGGTTGTTGTCTACCAACCTACTACCACAGGATGGTAGTACCTCCCTGGGTGGTTGCCGTCTACCAACCTACTACCACAGGATGGTAGTACCTCCCTGGGTGGTTGTTGTCTACCAACCTACTACCACAGGATGGTAGTACCTCCCTGGGTGGTTGTTGTCTACCAATCTACTACCACAGGATGGTAGTACCTCCCAGGGTGGTTGCTGTCTACCAACCTACTACCACAGAATGGTAGTACCTCCCTGGGTGGTTGCTGTCTACCAACCTACTACCACAGGATGGTAGTACCTCCCTGGGTGGTTGCTGTCTACCAACCTACTACCACAGGATGGTAGTACCTCCCTGGGTGGTTGCTGTCTACCAACCTACTACCACAGGATGGTAGTACCTCCCTGGGTGGTTGCTGTCTACCAACCTACTACCACAGGATGGTAGTACCTCCCTGGGTGGTTGCTGTCTACCAACCTACTACCACAGGATGGTAGTACCTCCCTGGGTGGTTGTTGTCTACCAACCTACTACCACAGGATGGTAGTACCTCCCTGGGTGGTTGCTGTCTACCAACCTACTACCACAGGATGGTAGTACCTCCCTGGGTGGTTGCTGTCTACCAACCTACTACCACAGGATGGTAGTACCTCCCTGGGTGGTTGTTGTCTACCAACCTACTACCACAGGATGGTAGTACCTCCCTGGGTGGTTGCTGTCTACCAACCTACTACCACAGGATGGTAGTACCTCCCTGGGTGGTTGCTGTCTACCAACCTACTACCACAGGATGGTAGTACCTCCCTGGGTGGTTGCTGTCTACCAACCTACTACCACAGGATGGTAGTACCTCCCTGGGTGGTTGCTGTCTACCAACCTACTACCACAGGATGGTAGTACCTCCCTGGGTGGTTGTTGTCTACCAACCTACTACCACAGGATGGTAGTACCTCCCTGGGTGGTTGTTGTCTACCAACCTACTACCACAGGATGGTAGTACCTCCCTGGGTGGTTGTTGTCTACCAACCTACTACCACAGGATGGTAGTACCTCCCTGGGTGGTTGTTGTCTACCAATCTACTACCACAGGATGGTAGTACCTCCCTGGGTGGTTGCTGTCTACCAACCTACTACCACAGGATGGTAGTACCTCCCTGGGTGGTTGCTGTCTACCAACCTACTACCACAGGATGGTAGTACCTCCCTGGGTGGTTGCTGTCTACCAACCTACTACCACAGGATGGTAGTACCTCCCTGGGTGGTTGCTGTCTACCAACCTACTACCACAGGATGGTAGTACCTCCCTGGGTGGTTGCTGTCTACCAACCTACTACCACAGGATGGTAGTACCTCCCTGGGTGGTTGTTGTCTACCAACCTACTACCACAGGATGGTAGTACCTCCCTGGGTGGTTGCTGTCTACCAACCTACTACCACAGGATGGTAGTACCTCCCTGGGTGGTTGCTGTCTACCAACCTACTACCACAGGACGGTAGTACCTCCCTGGGTGGTTGTTGTCTACCAACCAACTACCACAGGATGGTAGTACCTCCCTGGGTGGTTGTTGTCTACCAACCTACTACCACAGGATGGTAGTACCTCCCTGGGTGGTTGTTGTCTACCAACCTGCTACCACAGGATGGTAGTACCTCCCTGGGTGGTTGCTGTCTACCAACCTGCTACCACAGGATGGTAGTACCTCCCTGGGTGGTTGTTGTCTACCAACCTACTACCACAGGATGGTAGTACCTCCCTGGGTGGTTGCTGTCTACCAACCTACTACCACAGGATGGTAGTACCTCCCTGGGTGGTTGCTGTCTACCAACCTACTACCTTTAAGTGGTACATTTATAAAAAAAAATATTTCAGAATGTTGGGGCTGGAGTTTTAGCTTCACATGCCCTCTGTGGTTCTGAGAGAGAATTCTGGCCTGATGATAATGACACCGATGAATCAACCGATGAAGACCCAGAGTTAGTGGCTGACCACTGGAAGTGTCTCACCTGTGATCAAACCCTTTGTAAGATACTGCAGTAAATGCTGGCAGGTGAGTTGTACTTTGTAAACCCTTTGTACTTTGTAAGATACTGCAATAAATGCTGGCAGGTGAGTTGTACTTTGTAGGATACTGCAATAAATGCTGGCAGGTGAGTTGTACTTTGTAGGATACTGCAATAAATGCTGGCAGGTGAGTTGTACTTCTACCATGTTGGCATTAAGGTATCATTGGCTGATTTTAGGATCCCAAGGTATACAGTGCAGTATTCATTGTGTCCTCAGTGGTCTTTAAATTGGTGGTGTTATGTCGGATACATTCAGTGAATGTGCTGGAATTTTTCATGAAGGAAATGGGTCATTGTGCCAAGGAACATGAATATGAGATTAAGAAATAAGAAAATAGATGTGGGAGACTGGAAAGTGCCAAGAAAGATGTAATTTGGAAACTATAATTTTGAGAGAGGGTCTTGATCCAAAAAAATTAAACATCCTTTCTTTGGATCACACCTTATTGCCTCCCTCTTCCCCAGGAGCTGTGTGACCCCTATGAGTTTAGCACTTCACTTCTGCCACGAATATAATAACTAGATGTATTTTAACCACTGTGAAATTCGAGAAAGATATCCCCATCTTGCGTAACCCCAGCCTCCTATGCAGTACCTCAGTGTACACAGTAGGAATAATGAAAAGTGCAGTATAAGTTACAAATTCAGTTAAAGATTTAGTCTACCTAGTTGGGTTATTGAGGCTAGGACTTTGGGTAGTTTCAAATTTAGGTTGGATAAGTACATGAGTGGGAGGGGTTGGATTTGAGTGGGACTTGCACATCAGAGCTTATTTCTTGGGTGGCATTGAAAATTGGGTTGGTCAAATGCTTGTTAGTGGGATGAATTGTAAAGGACCTGCCTAGTATGGGCCAACAGGCCTCCTGCAGTGTTCCTCCTTTCTTATGTTCTTATGAATCAGAAGGACCATTCACGAGTTATCACCTTCAAAATAATCTCCCAATTTCTTCAATAAAAATGGCAAATTAGAATATACACAGCCCAAACCTTCCACTAAGTAAATCACCAACTTTGAAAGTTTACAGCTAACTTGAGGAAGTATTTTCTTGGTTATCTCTGAGAGATCAGTATCTTAAAATACACACACCACTCATTAACCTTGATGCCACTCAGAAATTGCATTGTAAAGTTATTGGTATTGAATGGTTGAAACCAGTCGGATGCGATACTCAGATTCTTTTTTAACACATCAGCTATCTCCCACCAAGGCAGGGTGACCCAAAAAAGAAGAAACACTGTCATCATCACTCACTCCATCACCGTTTTGCTAGAGGCGTGCCAATATGTATTACAGTTCAAAAATTGCAGCATATCTCCACCCCTCTTTCAGAGTGCAGGCACTATACTTCCCACCTCCATGACTTAAGTCTGGCTAACTGGTTTCCCTGAATGTCTTCATAAATGTTACTTTGCTCACACTCCAACAGCATGTCAAGTCATAAAACCACTTGCCTCCAGTCACTCCTATCTAACACACTCACACATACTTGCTGGATATCCAAGCTCCTTGCACACAAATCTTCCTTGACCTCCTCCCTCCAACCTTTCCTAGGATGACCTCTACCCTATCCTCCCTCCACTACAGATTTACATCCCCTCCAAGTCATCAATTTTGTTCCACCCTCTCTAAATGTCCAAACCATCTCAACAATCCCTCCTCAGCCTCTGATTAATACTTTTAATAACCTTGCACCTCCTTTTAATCTCCAAGCAACGGATTTTCTGCATAATCACACCACATATTGCCCTCACACATTACATTTCCATTGCCTCCAGCCTCCTTACCACAACATTCACAACCCATGCTTCACACCACTGCTGTTCAAAAGAGAAACTTATGTCCTTTCGCTCACCATTACAGGTATTCCTCAAAATCCAACAAAATTTTCCCTACATAGTCTAAACCCAAAACATGTCACCCATTTCATACTTATTTTAATCATGGGGATGCACTAAACTCATAGGGGTCAAAGTGCCTGGGGAATGGGTGGCATTCAGGTTTGTTCCCAGGAAGGAGAGAATTAGTCCAGCTCCCCTCTTCAGTTGAGAAGGCATACTCCACTTATTTAGTTCAAAATAATACTATACCATCTCAAGATTAAAGTGCAGAATGGCACCTACACACTCCACTTTCTAATTATAATACACAAGTGTTCAAATTTTGAAGCCAATCAGATGTTTTCTATAGTTAACACACTGAAACCAATACATGTATCTGGAATGATCCCTCTAAAATTGAGCAGAGGCCACTTGCACTTAGCAGTTGTTCCACAAACCTTTCTCTAGTTTTAGTTCACCAGGCTTGAAGCTGATTGGATAAGGCATCCTGAAGTTATAATGAAAGCATCAGAGGAAGTTAGAGGCAAGAACATTGTACCTTACATTATGACCAGCTCTGGCATAAGGTCATATTTGCGAAACTTAGAAATGCCCTAAAACAAAAGTGAGTTTTCAATATTTCCCAGTTTTCTTCTTACATTTCTTCTCTTTAAAATTCTCTAAAACTTGAAATAATCTTCCAACTTGAAATAATCTTCACTTTAATATATTGTAATTGTTGCCCTTTAAGTGGTCATATTTGTTATAGATTCATTGCCTGCAATTCTTATTTATTGTGAGTTACCTAAGGAATAATTATCAATTAATCATTCATTTTGCCATCATTTAAAAGGATTTTTCCCATTTACAGCTAAGGAAAAACTGGCTACCAGAACGACCTAAGAGGCGGAAGAGGAGAAAACCAACACCTAAGAACAAGCACAAGAAACATCAAACAAATGCTATACCAAAACGGGAAAATTATCCGATTCAGAGTCCATTAGATCCCTCAGCATATTCTGAGGTGTTAAAGGAGAACACCTTCAACAAGTTTTTCCATGGATCGTTGTAGATCACAAGATTCAGGTATTTTCCTCTCTCAGGACAATTTGACTGATTTTAGTCAGGAACTAAAACGTGAAGATTCCCAAAGCTCAAATCTCGGCAATAATTTGACAGATTTCCTGCCTGAAAATTTAGGATCAGTATCACATCAACACATACATGAGATATTAAACAAGGAGAAGTCAGCTTGTTTTATGGTAACAAGAGAGAGCAGTGCTGCACCACAAGCTTTTGATGGTGAATCTAAGGATCAGGAAAATGAAATAAATAATTTTTTTAAATTTTTGTTATCAAAAGCTGGAAAGGAGTGGCTTAATTCTGCAGATGGGAGATGCTTTCTAGCCTCTCCAGAGGTCAAGGAAGTAATAAGGAGAAGACTGAGGCATTCTTCAGCAGCTTCAGAAGTATCCCAGTCTACAAACTTGCTTTCTGTTTTATGCTCAGTGTGTCATGTGCGCCCAAAGAATGCCTTAATAATTCATGGCCGAGTTGCTGACTTAGTTGGGTGTTATCAGTGCGCCCACCATCTTCTGGAAAGGGGATCACGGTGTCCAGCATGTCGACGAAAGATTCACATGGTTTGTAAACAGATGTAATAAAATATCCTTTACTACTATATAACTCATTCATCACTATTTGCTTTCCAAGATTCTCTTATTAAAAATGTAATGTCAGTATAGACCATATCTTATCTCTTTTGTAACATGATTCAAATACAGTGGACCCCCGCATAACGATCACCTCCGAATGCGACCAATTATGTAAGCGTATTTATGTAACTGAATCAGACCTGTTTAATTAAAACCCATAAAACTGACTGGGGTGTTGGGAAGCCTTACTTGCCCTCAGCAAAAACGGTAAAAAATATTTCCGCTCAATTTTAAGTTACATGTATGTACTTCCAGTTCTGAAACCAAATAAAATTATCTCTATTTCAGTAATATGCATCCCATCCTATTTAATGGTACCAAGAAAAAAAAATGTCAATATATTAAACTGTCCACAGGGTCAGTTTTGTTTTTCCCATCATGCACTGCATATGGCAGGATTTTTTTTTATAATGTGCACACTCATTCTCTCATATTTAGAGCCAAAATTTACTGCTCACAATTTATGTGAGTGAGCCAAGCTTACAACATAGAACTACCTAAGGGACCCTGTTCTTAATGACACAGTCCTATGTGACAGCCACTGAAAGGGCTAACATCCCAATATCACCACACTGGAGGGATCTGGACATGCTTTGGACAGTGGTGACGTGTACTTAGCTCTGTCAGTGGTGACATGTACTTAGCTCTGTGAAGACTTGTTCGTGTGCTCTCTGTGAATCTGAACCATGATGCCCTCTCTTAAGCAGCTCTACCAGCAGCTAAAAGAGGAGCTTAGGGTTGCTAAGCTGGAGATACGACGATTAACGGAGGAGAATAAGAGGATTCGTAGTAATCCTGTTGTGAGTCCTCAGGTTAAGAGAGAAACCTAGCCATTGATTGCACAACATGGAACCAAGCTGAAGATCAAGAAGACTGTTGGAGAGGCAGAAACAATGAAGAACCAGAAGACTACTGTGGAAACTTCCAACTCATTTTCGGTGCTACCTGACAAATGTGGGTTGTCTACTGGGAACATCACAACAAGCACCAAGGAAGCATTGGCAGACGCGAGTGAAACATCCCCAAAAACCCCAACGAAGACCATCGAGAACGTCACGACGAATTCCACAAGTGAAGGTAGGAACATTGTTTTGGTTGGAGACAGTCAGGTTAAGTTTATGGATAGGGCATTTTGTCTTAGGGACAGGAAGAGGAGGCAGAGAGTATGTTTTCCTGGGGCTGGGATGGGAGATATTGTTAGCCGTCTGGATGACATCATGAGAGGTAATGGGAGCAATCCTATTATCTGCCTCAGTGCTGGAGGCAAAGATGTTGGCAGACATAGGAGTGAGGACCTGATTAGCAGGTATAGGTCAGCAATAGAAATAATTAGGAAGAAGGGTGAGAACCCTGTCATATGTGGTATTTTGCCAAGGAGAGGAGTTGGAAACGAATGGTTGTCCAGGGAAATTGGTGTCAACTGCTGGCTAGACAAATACTGTAAGGAAAATGCAGTAACATTCATTGACAACTAGGACCTCTTCTATGGCAGAAATGACATGTATGCCAGGGATGGGGTACACTTATCTAGGTCTGGGGTGGGGGCACTGGCAACTGCAGTGGAGGGAGCTGTTAGGACTTTAAACTAGGAATAGTTAGTGGTATGGGTTTTGGAGGGAAAACAGTGAAGTCCCAGTGTTTTAGGGTAACTAGTAATAAGCAGAACAAGGTAGATAGTGGAAAGCCAGTGCCACTAGGTGAAAAGAACAGTAATAGGTTTAGTAGAAAAACAGAAATGAGCAGGAAGGGTAAAGAGAAAGGAGGGTCTTTCAATGTATATTATGCTAATAGCCGTAGTGCTAGGAATAAGATGGACGAGTTGAATTAGTTGCTAGTGCAGGTAACATTGATGTATTTGCCATAACTGAGACATGGTTTAATTAAAAAAGTCGGGACATGCCTTCAGAATGTCACATTCAGGATTTTAAATTGTTCCAAGTAGATAGAAGTATCAGGAAGGGGGGTGGGGTGGCACTATGTCCGAGATCGCTTGAACTGTTGCATAAAAATGGGTATTAAGTCTGAAATAACACATACAGAGTCTGTTTGGATAGAATTTTCAGAGGGGCATGAAAAATTGAGTTTAGGAGTGATATACTGTCCCCCAAACTTAGATAGGGACCAAGGGAGACTACTATGGGAGGAAATTGTTAAGGCCACAAGGCACAATAATGTAGTAATTCTAGGAGACTAACTTTAGTCATATTGATTGGAATTTCTTGACTGGGAATTTAGAATCTAACGACTTGCTTTTTGAGGCAATTTGTGACAGAGCCTACAAGGGAAAATAACCTGCCTGACTTGGTTCTGGCAAACAAGGAAACCCTTGTTAAAGCTATCAGTATGATAGCTTTCTTAACACAATACATGCTGCCCAAAGAACATTTATCCCACATAAGGAAATTAAATCGAATAGAAATGACCCAAAATGGATGAATAATAGGCTCAAATATCTTTTAGGGCAGAAGAAAGGAATTTTTAGACATATCAAAAGAGGTGAGTCATCTTACGAATCAGTACATTGACATTAAGAGGAACGCTAAAATGGGATAAGAAAAGCTAAACGGGAGTACGAAATTAAAGTTGCTAGGGAATCGAAAGCTAACCCAAAAAGTTTTTTTCCAGGTTTATAAAACAAAAGTTAGAGATAAGATAGGTCCCTTAAAAATAACTCTTGGCATCTTACTGACAAGGAGAAAGAAATGTGCTCTATTCTTAATAATTATTTTCTCTCGGTTTTCACTCATGAAGACACTAACAATATCCTAGTAATTAATTTTTATAGTGGGCCTGAAGATGATAAATTATGCAATATCACAGTCACTAGCGAAATGGTTATCAAACAGATAGACCGGTTAAAGCAAAATAAATCCCTGGGCCCTGATGAACTTTTTTCAAGGGTTCTTAAAGAGTGTAAAATGGAACTTTGTGAACCACTGACTAATATTTTTAATATTTCTCTTCAAACAGGTGTAGTGTCTGATATGTGGAAGATGGCTAATGTAATTCCTATATTTAAAGCAGGGGACAAGTCGTTACGGTCAAATTACCGTCCAATAAGCCTAACCTCAATTGTAGGCAAATTACTAAGTCAATTATAGCTGATAATATAAGAAGCCATCTGGATAAGCATAGCTTGATTAATGATACTCAGCATGGATTCATGAGGGGCCGTTCCTGCCTAACTAATTTATTAACTTTCTTCAGTAAAGCTTTTGAGGCCGTTGATCATGATAAAGAATTCGATAACATTTATTTAGATTTTAGTAAGGCTTTTGATAGAGTACCGCACCAGAGACTGTTAAAGAAAGTGGCAGCTCATGGCATTGGGGGAAAAGTGCTGTCATGGATTGAGTCATGGCTCACCAATAGGAAGCAGAGAGTATGTTTAAATGGGGTTAAATCCGAGTGGGGATCTGTAACAAGTGGTGTTCCACAGGATTCAGTCTTGGGCCCATTGTTGTTTATAATATATATCAATGACCTTGATGAGGGAATTACTAGTGATATGAGCAAATTCGCCGATGACACAAAGATAGGTAGGATAACTGATTCAAACTTATATGTTGGGAACTTCAGGAGGATTTAAACAAACTCAATTCCTGGTCAGAAAAGTGGCAGATGCAGTTCAGTGTAGATAAATGCAAGGTTCTGAAGCTCGGGAGTGTCCATAACCCTAGTACTTATCAGTTAAATACCGTAGAACTTAGCAGTACAGATTGCGAAGAGGATTTGGGGGTTCTGGTAAGCAGCAACCTTAAACCAAGACAGCAGTGCCGAAGCATACATAACAAAGCAAACAGATTACTGGGATTTATATCTAGAAGTGTAAGCAACAGAAGTCCAGCAGTTATTTTACAACTTTATACATCATTAGTAAGGCCTCACCTATGCTCAGTTGCTCTTTACATTCATTTAACACCCTTGCAAACAGTTCATCATCACCTGGGGATTTGTTAGGTTTTAGTTTCTCTATTTGTCTGAGGACCATGTCACTAGTTACCGTAATCATACATAGTTTATTATTATCCTGTTCTACATAATCTATTATTTCGGGAATATCGCTAGTACAGTGGACCCCTGGTTTACGATCAGCTCCCAATGTGACCAATTATGTAGGTGTATTTATGTAAGTGCGTTTGTATGTGTATGTTTGGGGGTCTGAAATGGACTAATCTAATTCACAATATTCCTTATGGGAACAAATTCGGTCAGTACTGGCACCTGAACATACTTCTGGAATGAAATAATATCGTAAACCAGGGGTCCACTGTATTTTCCTGGGTGAAAACTGGGAGGAGGTAGGTATTGAGAATTTCACACACATCCTTATCACTGTCAGTGATCTGACCAGTTACTCTTAAATGGGCCAATCTTGTCCCTAATCTTACTTCTGTATACCTGAAAGAATCCTTTTGGGTTAGTCTTTGAATCCCTTGCGACTTTAGCCTCATAATCCCTTTTTGCTTTTCTTATTCCTTTCTTTATTTCTCTCTTTAACTGAATATATTGATTTCTTAACTGCCCATCCCCTCTTTTGATATGCCTATATATGCCTCTCTTTTGACCGATGAGATATTTTAATCTATTGTTCATCCATTTGGGATCATTTTTGTTAGATCTAATTTCCCTACTCGGAGCAAAAGTTGTCTGGGCAGCTGGTACTATGCTCTGAAAAACGTCATATTGGCAACCAAGATCACCTACCTGACCCATAGTCAGGACATCTCAATTTAGCCCACCCAGGTAATTTTTCAGTCCCATGAAGTCGGCCAAGCGAAAATCAGGGACAGATATTTGATTGCAGTTATCTGGGTAATTCCATGATATATTGAAACTAAGTGATTTGTGATCACTTTCCCCAAGCTCATCATTAACCTCAAGATTATTAATTAGTGAATCTTGGTTGGCAAGAACCAAGTCAAGCAGATTGTTTCCTCTAGTTGGTTCTGTCACAACCTGTTCTAAAAAGCAATCCTGAACTGTATCAAAAAAGTCACTAGACTCAAGATTTCCTGTCATATTGTTCCAATCAATTTGTCTAAAGTTAAAATCTCTCATTATCACAACATTTTCATTCTCACAAATAATAGAAGATTTACTGTTATGCAGACTACTGCATTAGTGTAGAAATGGTATAAATAATACCAGCGCACTTGTGAAAGAATATTAGACTCGCCAGTTGACGTGTATTGGATGCTTGGCATGATTTGTTTACTTTTGAACTTTGGTAAAAACCGAACATTTCTGCTACTCTGAGCTCCATTTCAAGGTAATATGTCTTCTATTCTATAAAATGAGACCAGGAAAACTAAAATACAACCATAAATACCATATGAAAATACACTGCAAAGTCGCTGTTGTAAACCAAAAACACAGTCGAAGTTTTTTTTCTCATTATGCATTGTGTGCTGCAGGATTTTTTTAATACTGTGCACACTGACCACAGACCCATTCTTTCATATGTAGGCCTACCAGCTTTCTCTCACTAGATTTGAAGGTGCCAGAATTTAGGCGTACTAGTACGTCAATAACCCTGGTGTTTAAGCCGTACTAGTACATCGGAAACCCTGAAAGGGTTAAATTTCCAGACAAAATGGAGAGACGCAGATCTCAGGTAGGGAAGGGTGAACCATGTAACGAGCTTTGGTCATAATTTGAAGTGTCTGTATTAGCAAAATGCAATAAAGCAGGGCCCTCCTGTACATCAACACAACATCAACTCCTGTTACAATTGATTTTCACTTTACTCTAGTTCTCTCCTATATTTAATGTCAGACTAAACATGAGAGGTAAAAGCACTATATTTGGAGACTACTGTACTTTTTTTTTTGGCATAGATCAACATAAAGCCAACCCAAACTAAATGTTTCACAATTATTATCCCCAGCAATGTTACACAAGTGCATGTGAAAAAACATTCTTACATTTACTTTCAGACGTTCTGATGTCCATAACCTTTAGAGAAGATTCAACAAAGTTGAACTGGCAATCCCAAGGAATGCTTCCAATACATACCAAACTATACTTTCCTTCCTTCAACCCTAAAACACACTAACACCACTTTGGAAAAAAGTTATCTTTCTTACCAACCAAACGACTTTGACAAAGCAACACCAGTGCTGCCATAGCAACCAGTACATCCATCATACTCACTAGGACCAAAGTACATAACCTTGAATTCCAGATTGTGACTAAGAGAAAAAATGATAAAAACCTACTCATGCACAAGACAACCTGAACAACATGTATACAACACCAGATAACCACCAGCTTAGCCTGTGAGTGTTCTATACAGTGTCTGTTTAACCCCTTTCCCCCTCCTTGAAAAGAGGGAAAAAAGGGAGTGTTCCCATGACTGTTATTCCCCTTTATGTAAAAGTAGGGGAGGGGAATTGATGGTACTCCCAAGCTGCCTTGAGGAAGAGTTCCCATCAAGACATGCCATGTGCTAGGTTTCCTGTGAATTCATTAACTGTAAACTTGCAATATGAGTTTATACCCAGTTGATTTCTGGGTCTCAGATCATCGATGAGTATTATGAATATAAGTGTGGCTGACATTCTCTCACATACTGAAAGTACTCTTCTCTCATCTTTGCCAGCAGTTTGGCAACAATGCCCTGGGTAGAGGCCTGATGCAGGCTGAGCAGTCTGACTCTTGAATGTCCATGGACACTCTTCAGTTTAGCACCAACAGTACACATCAGAATGTATGCCTCCTGTGCCATGAGAACTAAGGAGCCAGATTAGTAGCCACCCATAGTTTAACATGTTCTAGACGTCTATTAAGAAAAATGTGCGAGAAAATACTGAGACTCACTTTAAATGTTAGAGGATTTTCTGGACCTAAGCAAGAATCCACATTCTAAGGATGGACTTGATGTTATAGGCACTTTAGTGAATCAAGTGTCAGCAGTAACAATACAACATTTGGGCATCATCATAGCTCTTATCACCGATCAGGACATTAGTTGAATGACATCCTGTCCAGCAAAACACACCGAAGATCCCAAATATTCTACCTGGGTACTGGCCCAGTTCTCTTTCCTTACCATGTTCATTAAATAGATTGTGTAAGGCAGGCAAGGACTTGATTAAAGCATAGCAGTGTTGATATTAGGGCAAGTGAGAGGTCATCAAGCAATGGGGCCTGTCAAAGTGTTAATTCAACATTTTGTATATTCATCCTTCATGTCAAGTCCCACTTATCCAGTGATTAGGTGTACTGGATCATTTATCATGGTCTGAACCCAAGAACCAGGCATCTTCAAGGGCTATCCTGGAAAGCGTAACAATGTCCAGTGTACTTGTCGAGGGTGTGTCCAACAAACATTTCAGAGGTATGTTGCAGCTGGTATTCTCTGGGTGGAAGACTGACACTAAGTCACAGAATCAGTCAAGTCAGTAAATACATATATTCCCAACACTAGACACTCCCCAAAACAAAAATGCATAGAAACAGCATTTACAACATCTTTTCATATGTGTACAGTTATGCAAATATAAGGCAGCTTCTTCTCTGTAATACCAGCACAATAGACCCTGCCATCACCTAACAACCACCAATACCACAACAACCACCACTGTCACTACTACACCTTTCAATTGTTTACACTGGCTTGATAAAGCCTCTGGCAAGCAAAATATCGATGAGTAAGACATGTGCGTCAGCTGGGCATCTTTTTTTGTTGAAATGTTTAAACTACACAGTAGGCTTTATCAGTCAACTACAAGGGACAAAAAGGCACAAAGGACCCCAAAAAAGTCACTTCGACTTTTTTTGGGTTACCCTAGGTACTCTACACATATCCTGCTATGTTTACCTGGAGTTTACCTGGAGAGAGTTTCGGGGGTCAACGCCCCCGCGGCCCGGTCTGTGACCAGGCCTCCTGGTGGATCAGCGCCTGATCAACCAGGCTGTTGCTGCTGGCTGCACGCAAACCAACGTACGAGCCACAGCCCGGCTGATCAGGAACTGACTTTAGGTGCTTGTCCAGTGCCAGCTTGAAGACTGCCAGGGGTCTGTTGGTAATCCCCCTTATGTGTGCTGGGAGGCAGTTGAACAGTCTCGGGCCCCTGACACTTATTGTATGGTCTCTTAACGTGCTAGTGACACCCCTGCTTTTCATTGGGGGGATGGTGCATCGTCTGCCAAGTCTTTTGCTTTCGTAGTGAGTGATTTTCGTGTGCAAGTTCGGTACTAGTCCCTCTAGGATTTTCCAGGTGTATATAATCATGTATCTCTCCCTCCTGCGTTCCAGGGAATACAGGTTTAGGAACCTCAAGCGCTCCCAATAATTGAGGTGTTTTATCTCCGTTATGCGCGCCGTGAAAGTTCTCTGTACATTTTCTAGGTCGGCAATTTCACCTGCCTTGAAAGGTGCTGTTAGTGCGCAGCAATATTCCAGCCTAGATAGATGATAATCTATGTAACTGTAGATGAATGGCTCAGAGAACCGACAAGTTGATAAATTAGACATGTGCAATATTTGGGTATCTTTAATGAGGAAACTTTTTGCCACACAGTAGCTTCATCAGTCCATAGCAAGGAGAATGGTGAAGAACAGAAGTCGTTTGAAGTAATCAGTCCCTCAGCCTTGAGTCGATGTGATCAGTCCATCAATCTTGAAAAGAATATAGGATATGTGCGAAGAAATGGCTTATATACTACAGGCAAGAGAGGTGCAGCAGTCGTAGGTGTTATCACATTTGACGAATGTGGAAGTAGATCATACCACCTACAACTGCTGCACCTTTCCTGCCTACAGTATATAAGCCATTTCTTTGCACATATGCTGTATTCTTTTCAAGATTGATGGACTGATCACATTGTCTCAAGGCTGAAGGACTGGTTACCTCAAACTCCTCCTGTTCTTCACCATTCTCCTTTGTATGGACTGATGAAGCCACTGTGTGGTGAAACATTTCCTCATTACAGATACTAATGCCGGAAAAAAAATCCCCCCCCAGTACCAACAATACCACCAGTCCGATAACATTCTTCTTTGCAAATATACAGGGTCTAAAGCCAGCAACAAACAACAAAATACCTTTCATCCGTGGACTGCTTGCAGAGGCAAAGGCAATGTTCGCGGCTTTCACTGAGACCCACATAAAGGATCACTTGGACAACGAAATATGGATCCCAGGTTACAACCTATACAGATGTGACAGAGTGAACAGGCAAAAGGGGGGGGGGGTTGGCCTGTACATTGCAGAGTCACTTGTTTGCACAGAACTGCTAAATGCCTCAAATGATGTAGTGGAAGTTTTAGCAGTAAAGGTCGAGAACCAAAACCTAGTCATTGTGGTAGTCTACAAGCCTCCGGATGCAACATCCCAGCAATTCCAGGAACAGCTGTTAAAAATTGACCACTGTCTGGAAAACCTTCCAGCTCCTGCACCAAACATCTTGCTCCTGGGGGATTTCAACTTAAGGCACCTAAAATGGAGGAATATAGCAAATAATATTGTTGCAGTAATAACACCAGGAGGCAGCTCTGATGAAAACTCACACTCACGCGAGCTTTTAAATCTCTGCACAAAATTCAATTTAAACCAGCAAATAATAGAGCCTACTAGACTGGAGAATACACTAGACCTCATCTTCACTAACAATGATGATCTGATAAGAAATGTTACCATATCAAAAACAATATACTCAGATCACAACATAATTGAGGTTCAGTCATGTATGCGCGGAGCCCCAGACCGACATAATGAGATTAGTCACGAGGGAGCATTCGCCAAATTCAACTTCAATAACAAAAACATAAAGTGGGACCAAGTAAACCAAGTCCTATCCGATATAAGCTGGGAAGATATACTAAGCAGCACAGACCCCAACTTATGCCTAGAACAGATTAACTCGGTGGCACTCGATGTATGCACAAGGCTTATTCCTCTAAGAAAAAGGAGGAGTAGATGTAAAACAGAAAGAGACAGGCGCTCCCTTTACAGGCGACGGAAAAGAATAACAGAGCGGCTAAAAGAGGTCAATATATCTGAAATGCGTAGGGAGACACTGGTCAGAGAAATAGCAAGCATCGAACTTAAGCTAAAAGAATCCTTTAGGAGTCAGGAATCGCGGGAAGAACTAAAAGCCATAAATGAAATCGAAAGAAACCCAAAGTATTTCTTCTCCTATGCCAAATCAAAATCGAGAACAACGTCCAGTATTGGGCCCCTACTTAAACAAGATGGGTCCTACACGGATGACAGCAAGGAAATGAGTGAACTACTCAAGTCCCAATATGACTCAGTTTTTAGCAAGCCGCTAACCAGACTGAGAGTCGAAGATCAAAATGAATTTTTTATGAGAGAGCCACAAAATTTGATGAACACAAGCCTATCCGATGTTATCCTGACGCCAAATGACTTCGAACAGGCGATAAATGACATGCCCATGCACTCTGCCCCAGGGCCAGACTCATGGAACTCTGTGTTCATCAAGAACTGCAAGAAGCCCCTATCACGAGTCTTTTCCATCCTATGGAGAGGGAGCATGGACACGGGGGTCGTCCCACAGTTACTAAAAACAACAGACATAGCCCCACTCCACAAAGGGGGCAGTAAAGCAACAGCAAAGAACTACAGACCAATAGCACTAACATCCCATATCATAAAAATCTTTGAAAGGGTCCTAAGAAGCAAGATCACCACCCATCTAGAAACCCATCAGTTACACAACCCAGGGCAACATGGGTTTAGAACAGGTCGCTCTTGTCTGTCTCAACTATTGGATCACTACGACAAGGTCCTAAATGCACTAGAAGACAAAAAGAATGCAGATGTAATATATACAGACTTTGCAAAAGCCTTCGACAAGTGTGACCATGGCGTAATAGCGCACAAAATGCGTGCTAAAGGAATAACAGGAAAAGTCGGTCGATGGATCTATAATTTCCTCACTAACAGAACACAGAGAGTAGTCGTCAACAGAGTAAAGTCCGAGGCAGCTACGGTGAAAAGCTCTGTTCCACAAGGCACAGTACTCGCTCCCATCTTGTTCCTCATCCTCATATCCGACATAGACAAGGATGTCAGCCACAGCACCGTGTCTTCCTTTGCAGATGACACCCGAATCTGCATGACAGTGTCTTCCATTGCAGACACTGCAAAGCTCCAGGCGGACATCAACCAAATCTTTCAGTGGGCTGCAGAAAACAATATGAAGTTCAACGATGAGAAATTTCAATTATTCAGATATGGTAAACATGAGGAAATTAAATCTTCATCAGAGTACAAAACAAATTCTGGCCACAAAATAGAGCGAAACACCAACGTCAAAGACCTGGGAGTGATCATGTCGGAGGATCTCACCTTCAAGGACCATAACATTGTATCAATCGCATCTGCTAGAAAAATGACAGGATGGATAATGAGAACCTTCAAAACTAGGGAGGCCAAGCCCATGATGACACTCTTCAGGTCACTTGTTCTATCTAGGCTGGAATATTGCTGCACACTAACAGCACCTTTCAAGGCAGGTGAAATTGCTGACCTAGAAAATGTACAGAGAACTTTCACGGCGCGCATAACGGAGATAAAACACCTCAATTATTGGGAGCGCTTGAGGTTCCTAAACCTGTATTCCCTGGAACGCAGGAGGGAGAGATACATGATTATATACACCTGGAAAATCCTAGAGGGACTAGTACCGAACTTGCACACGAGAATCACTCACTACGAAAGCAAAAGACTTGGCAGACGATGCACCATCCCCCCAATGAAAAGCAGGGGTGTCACTAGCACGTTAAGAGACCATACAATAAGTGTCAGGGGCCCGAGACTGTTCAACTGCCTCCCAGCACACATAAGGGGTATTACCAACAGACCCCTGGCAGTCTTCAAGCTGGCACTGGACAAGCACCTAAAGTCAGTTCCGGATCAGCCGGGCTGTGGCTCGTACGTTGGTTTGCGTGCAGCCAGCAGCAACAGCCTGGTTGATCAGGCTCTGATCCACCAGGAGGCCTGGTCACAGACCGGGCCGCGGGGGCGTTGACCCCCGGAACTCTCTCCAGGTAAACTCCAGGTAATTAAAGATACCCAAATGTCGCATATGTATCTAATTTATCTATGTAACTGTATTTTTGTATACCTGAATAAACTTACTTACATGACTGGAACAATATACAAATAACCCCACACATAGGAGATAAAAGTTTATACTGACGTTTTGGTCTGACTTGGAACATTGACAAGTCACACTAGCACATGATATATACTGGCTCCCTCACCTTCGTATGTGCAGGTTATTTGTGTAATACAGAGAAGAATGTATTGTAGGCAGCAGTAGTAGTAGTGAAGAGGTAAAGATGACTGATGTAATCAGTATATCAATCTCAGAGAAATAGTTTGATGTGGTCAGTCCCTCAGCCTGGAGAAGAGCTCAGCTCCATGGTCTGAAACAATACGGAGCTGTACTCTTTTCCAGGCTGAAGGACTGACCACCTCAAACTATTTCTCCAAGACTGATGGACTGACTATATTATATTATCTTTACCACACCATTACTCCTGCTGCCTACAATAGTTGCACATGCATCTTACTTATCAACTTCTTGTTATTTTATACCATTTTCAACAAGCAAACTATTGTTTGCAATAGCCTGATAAGAGTTCCCAGAGAGTGAATGTAGCAATAGTTACTCATGTCAATTTGTCTAACAATGCCAACACCCAGTACAGTATTCTAATTCTCAAATATTCTACTGTCCCTCAACAACTAGGGTAGACTTGTACAGGAGACAATGTACGAAAGAAGTGTTTTTTGACAAGGTCAGGGTAGATTTAAACATGAAGACTGCTATACTAGTCTAGCTGGCTTAAAACTTTATAATGCACCCTATCCTGCAGACAGTAGTCAAAAAATTAAGAGAGGCACATAATGGGTCCAGAGACTGCATATCCATGTAATAGTAGTTAAAAAAGTTAATGAACTACTTACAAGCTTTTAATTTAGTTACAATCCTATTTTTTTCTTAATTTAACAAGCAGAGAAAATAGCATAAGCAGTACCTTTCTATAACTAGGGAAACTTGCACAACATTTTTTTTTAGAAGACTGCATAATTTTTTTATAAAGGATCTTTATAAACAAATGCTCTTCAGTATTTGCATCTTACCTAATGATAATGTTCTTCCTCTGGAAACGAAAGAATGCTTGGATGGACTTGACTGCAGATCTCCAGCAGTTCTAGGGTGTTTATATAGTGTTTGACTCTGCTGAGATATCGAACAGGAACCTGAAAGAAATTTACAAAACATTATCAATATTGTACGGTATGAGATACCAACATGATGGTAAGGGGAAGACACACAGTTGTGTAGAACTTTTATTGATGACAGTTTTCTTGAGAGGTGAACCTGATAAAGCCTACTGTGTACAAAACATCACTAATCCGGTAGGCCATCACTAATCTGGTTCCATCACTAATTTCGGCTAACATAACTTCAAATTTCCCGGGTTGCCTCACCAACCTGCTGTACTTGCTGAACAAACTGTTGGTGTCACTTGCAAACATAGGCTAGCAATTCCAATTTGTTTTTCTCCGTTTATTGTTATAACCTGCTCGCTTTAACCCCAAACATAGTTCCAATGAATAAAGAAAATGCTTCTCGTTGTGTAAAGAGCAAACGCTGTACAAAGTCCATGAAAGACAAGGTTGAACTTCTGGAAAAACTTGACAGCAGTGTGTCTGTGAGAAGCTTGTGTGAATTATACAGCACTGGCTCTTCCACAGTTTATGACAAAGAAAAATTACTTTTCTTTGCTAACAGTGATTCAAAGAAACAGATGTGTAAAATGAATGAAGGAAAATGTTGAGAACTAGATCAAGCTCTGATGAAGTGGTTTAGGCTACGTGTAAGTAAAGATGTCGGGTTGTAAATTTCAGCTCTTCACTTTAGAAGCGGCAGTGATGACCTTTCTTGTGTAAGTCAAAATGGTTAACTTTATTTACCCTTTCATTGTTGGTACCATTGTATCACGGCTTTGAAGCCCACTGGGAGCAAGTTTGCGAGCAGGGGTCACTACAGTGAAAGGGTTAAGAAACTACAAGCTATCGGCATGGGTACTGTAGACTGGTTTAAATCCTACCTTAGCAACAGGAAACAAATTCTTAAGATCAACAACATAGAATCAGAACCCATGTCGATAACATGTGGGGTTCCTCAAGGTAATATTCTGGGTCCTTTACTATGGGAACAAGTCAACCATGTCCTCAATGAAATAAGCTGGGAAGATATCCTAAACAACACAGATCTGAACCTTTGCCTAGAAAAAATAAGATGTGTGGCTCTTGAGATCTGCTCAAGGCACATTCCATTAAGAAAAAGAAAGAGATGTAAACCAGAAAGAGAGACTCCCTATACAGACATAGGTGAAGAGTCACCATTTATTTCCAGTCACAGAGCTGCTGAGAGGGGCCAATATATCTGAAATATGAAGGGAGGCACTGGCCAATGAAATTGCAAATATTGAACTTAAGCTGAAGGAATGTTACAGGAGACAAGAATCACAGGAAGAACTAAAAGCCATAAAGGAAATTGAAAAAACCCAAAATACTTTTTCTTATGCCAAATCTAAGGAAAAAACAACATCCAGTATTGGGCCCCTGCTTAGGCGAGATGGGACATACACAGATGACAACCAAGAAATGAGTGAGATACTAAAGTCCCAATACGACTCAGTGTTCAGCGAGTTGCTGCCCAGACTAAGGGTCGATAAATTAGACACACATGCAACACTTTGGTATCTTTAGTGATGAAACGTTTCGCCACACAGTGGCTTCATCAGTCCACACAAAGGAGAATCGTGAAGAACACAAGGAGTTTGAGGTAATCAGTCCTTCAGCCTTGAAGTCGATGTTGTCGGTCCATCAATCTTGAAAAGAATGGTCGACAACTCAAATTAATTTTTTATGAATGAGACCCAAAATGTTGTCATCTCAAAAACCTCAGCTATTATCCTAATCTCCTCACTTAGCAATGTACTTGTTTACCGACGCCCCAGACTTACGACGGGCTCTCTGACTAGTATGAATGCCTAAATAATGTATATTAGAGCTGATTTCCTCTATTCTGTTTATTACAATATACAGTACACTACTGTATAAACATTTAAAAGCATACCAGAAATGTTAGAAATGGTGCAAAGGTGACATTAAAGCAATATCAAAGATGGTTGACACAAACCCACTACCATTATAGTATGCTCCTCACTTAGCCATGAATTTATTTAAAAATGTGGTCTTAGGAACAGAACTCCACCATTAAGTGAGGAGAGGCAGTATTGTAATATACAGAATAGAGAAAAATAAGCTCTAATATGCATTATTTAGTTATGCATACTGGTCAGAGAGCCTGTCGTAAGTCCAAGTTATTAGTGAATGAGTATGTTTCTAGGTGAGGAGAGGATGCATACACTTGGAAAATCCTAGAGGGATCAGTATCAAATTTGCATACAAAAATCTCTCTCTACGAAAGCAAAAGACTCGGCAGGCAATGTAACATCCCTCCAGTGAAAAGCAGGGGTGCCACAAGTGCACTAAGAGAAAACACATTAAGTGTCAGAGGCCCAAGACTATTCAACTGCCTCCCAGCACACATAAGAGGGATTACCAATAGACCCCTAGCTGTCTTCGAGAAGGTGCTGGACAGGCACCTTAAGTCAGTATCTAACCAGCCGGGCTGTGGTTCGTATGTCAGTTTTCATGTGGCCAGCAATGACAGCCAGGTTGATTAGGCCCTGACCCACCGCAAGGCCTGGTCACAGACTGAGCTGCGGAGGCGTTAACCCCCCTGAAACCCTCTCCAGGTAACATCATGCAGTACATGATGGGTAAAAAAATTGTGACCAGGTTTTTGGTTCAACCCTTTGACTGTTTTGGCCGTACATACACAGGTCTCCTTCAACATTCACGTTTTCAACTTTCACGGGCTTCACACATTCGCGAATTCCCAACCGCCAAATTCCCAGCCACCAAATTCCCAGCCGCCAAGTCATATTTAAGTTTCCCGCCACCTGCGAGTCCCTACTACCCTCCCTCCGACCCCCGCAACTGGCAGCCAGCCCTCTCACCACTCAGTGTGGTGAGTGTTTTGTTTATTCACTATTTGCTATTAAACTACAGTATAAATAATGTAAACCCATTCATGACTGCATATTGGAATGGCTATTCGAACAGGTATTAGACGGTGACATCATGCGTTTACTCTTTAACACTGCAAAGAATTAAACATTTCTGCTACAGCTAATAATAACAATAGTAGTAGTAGTAATAATAATAATAATAATAAATATGATATAATTGAAGAAAGAAATTGTACAAAAATACGAGAGGGTGGTTGACATATCGTCAGTGTGACTTTGTTTATGCTGGAGTGAACATTAGTCTCCGTGCTCTTCCAAACATTTCACAATAATTCATTGTGTTTGGTGCTTGTAGACTGAGTGTGACTGGAGTGGTAGAGGCAGTGATTGAGGCAATGGTATTTAACCCTTTGAGGGTTTTCGTCGTACTAGTACGTTTTACGCGTAGGGTTTTTTGACGTACCTGGAGTTTACCTGGAGAGAGTTCCGGGGGTCAACGCCCCCGCGGCCCGGTCTGTGACCAGGCCTCCTGGTGGATCAGAGCCTGATCAACCAGGCTGTTGCTGCTGGCTGCACGCAAACCAACGTACGAGCCACAGCCCGGCTGATCCGGAACTGACTTTAGGTGCTTGTCCAGTGCCAGCTTGAAGACTGCCAGGGGTCTGTTGGTAATACCCCTTATGTGTGCTGGGAGGCAGTTGAACAGTCTCGGGCCCCTGACACTTATTGTATGGTCTCTTAACGTGCTAGTGACACCCCTGCTTTTCATTGGGGGGATAGTGCATCGTCTGCCAAGTCTTTTGCTTTCGTAGTGAGTGATTCTCGTGTGCAAGTTCGGTACTAGTCCCTCTAGGATTTTCCAGGTGTATATAATCATGTATCTCTCCCTCCTGCATTCCAGGGAATACAGGTTTAGGAACCTCAAGCGCTCCCAATAATTGAGGTGTTTTATCTCCGTTATGCGCGCCGTGAAAGTTCTCTGTACATTTTCTAGGTCGGCAATTTCACCTGCCTTGAAAGGTGCTGTTAGTGTGCAGCAATATTCCAGCCTAGATAGAACAAGTGACCTGAAGAGTGTCATCATGGGCTTGGCTTCCCTAGTTTTGAAGGTTCTCATTATCCATCCTGTCATTTTTCTAGCAGATGCGATTGATACAATGTTGTGGTCCTTGAAGGTGAGATTCTCCGACATGATCACTCCCAGGTCTTTGACGTTGGTGTTTCGCTCTATTTTGTGGCCAGAATTTGTTTTGTACTCTGATGAAGATTTAATTTCCTCATGTTTACCATATCTGAGTAATTGAAATTTCTCATCGTTGAACTTCATATTGTTTTCTGCAGCCCACTGAAAGATTTGGTTGATGTCCGCCTGGAGCTTTGCAGTGTCTGCAATGGAAGACACTGTCATGCAGATTCGGGTGTCATCTGCAAAGGAAGACACGGTGCTGTGGCTGACATCCTTGTCTATGTCGGATATGAGGATGAGGAACAAGATGGGAGCGAGTACTGTGCCTTGTGGAACAGAGCTTTTCACCGTAGCTGCCTCGGACTTTACTCTGTTGACGACTACTCTCTGTGTTCTGTTAGTGAGGAAATTATAGATCCATCGACCGACTTTTCCTGTTATTCCTTTAGCACGCATTTTGTGCGCTATTACGCCATGGTCACACTTGTCGAAGGCTTTTGCAAAGTCTGTACGTATATATTACATCTGCATTCTTTTTGTCTTCTAGTGCATTTAGGACCTTGTCGTAGTGATCCAATAGTTGAGACAGACAAGAGCGACCTGTTCTAAACCCATGTTGCCCTGGGTTGTGTAACTGATGGGTTTCTAGATGGGTGGTGATCTTGCTTCTTAGGACCCTTTCAAAGATTTTTATGATATGGGATGTTAGTGCTATTGGTCTGTAGTTCTTTGCTGTTGCTTTACTGCCCCCTTTGTGGAGTGGGGCTATGTCTGTTGTTTTTAGTAACTGTGGGACGACCCCCGTGTCCATGCTCCCTCTCCATAGGATGGAAAAGGCTCGTGATAGGGGCTTCTTGCAGTTCTTGATGAACACGGAGTTCCATGAGTCAGGATAACATCGGATAGGCTTGTGTTCATCAAATTTTGTGGCTCTCTAATAAAAAATTCATTTTGATCTTCGACTCTCAGTCTGGTTAGCGGCTTGCTAAAAACTGAGTCATATTGGGACTTGAGTAGTTCACTCATTTCCTTGCTGTCATCCGTGTAGGACCCATCTTGTTTAAGTAGGGGCCCAATACTGGACGTTGTTCTCGATTTTGATTTGGCATAGGAGAAGAAATACTTTGGGTTTCTTTCGATTTCATTTATGGCTTTTAGTCTTCCCGCGATTCCTGACTCCTAAAGGATTCTTTTAGCTTAAGTTCGATGCTTGCTATTTCTCTGACCAGTGTCTCCCTACGCATTTCAGATATATTGACCTCTTTTAGCCGCTCTGTTATTCTTTTCCGTTGCCTGTAAAGGGAGCGCCTGTCTCTTTCTGTTTTACATCTACTCCTCCTTTTTCTTAGAGGAATAAGCCTTGTGCATACATCGAGTGCCACCGAGTTAATCTGTTCTAGGCATAAGTTGGGGTCTGTGCTGCTTAGTATATCTTCCCAGCTTATATCGGATAGGACTTGGTTTACTTGGTCCCACTTTATGTTTTTGTTATTGAAGTTGAATTTGGCGAATGCTCCCTCGTGACTAATCTCATTATGTCGGTCTGGGGCTCCGCGCATACATGACTGAACCTCAATTATGTTGTGATCTGAGTATATTGTTTTTGATATGGTAACATTTCTTATCAGATCATCATTGTTAGTGAAGATGAGGTCTAGTGTATTCTCCAGTCTAGTAGGCTCTATTATTTGCTGGTTTAAATTGAATTTTGTGCAGAGATTTAAAAGCTCGCGTGAGTGTGAGTTTTCATCAGAGCTGCCTCCTGGTGTTATTACTGCAACAATATTATTTGCTATATTCCTCCATTTTAGGTGCCTTAAGTTGAAATCCCCCAGGAGCAAGATGTTTGGTGCAGGAGCTGGAAGGTTTTCCAGACAGTGGTCAATTTTTAACAGCTGTTCCTGGAATTGCTGGGATGTTGCATCCGGAGGCTTGTAGACTACCACAATGACTAGGTTTTGGTTCTCGACCTTTACTGCTAAAACTTCCACTACATCATTTGAGGCATTTAGCAGTTCTGTGCAAACAAGTGACTCTGCAATGTACAGGCCAACCCCCCCCTTTTGCCTGTTCACTCTGTCACATCTGTATAGGTTGTAACCTGGGATCCATATTTTGTTGTCCAAGTGATCCTTTATGTGGGTCTCAGTGAAAGCCGCGAACATTGCCTTTGCCTCTGCAAGCAGTCCACGGATGAAAGGTATTTTGTTGTTTGTTGCTGGCTTTAGACCCTGTATATTTGCAAAGAAGAATGTTATCGGACTGGTGGAATTTATGCGTACTAGTACGCATAAATTCTAGCGGCCTCAAATATAGTGGGAGAAAGCTAGTAGGCCTTCATATGAAAGAATGGGTCTATGTGGTCAGTGTGCACAGTCTAAAAAAAATCCTGCAGCACACAGTGCATAATGAGAAAAAAAAAACTTTGACCATTTTTTTGGAATAAATCAGCGACTTTGCAGTGTATTTTCGTATGGTATTTATTGTTGTATTCTAGTTTTCTTGGTCTCATTTTATAGAATGGAAGACATATTACAGAAATGTTGATGATTTTAGCTGGTTTTACAAAGAAAGGTGCCTTGAAATTGAGCTCAAAGTAGCAGAAATGTTCGATTTTTACCAAACTTCAAAAGTAAACAAATCGTGCCAAGCGTGCAATACACGTCAACTGGTGAGTCTAATATTCTTTCACAAGTGCACCAATAATATTTATACCATTTTTTACACTAATGCAGTAGTCTGCATAACAGTAAATCTTATATTTTTTGTAAGAATAAAAATTCAAAATGGAAAGCAAAAGAATATAAGAGGGGCCTTGAGACGTGACTAATGACTAGAGGAAATGTCATTTTAGTGCCAGGAATGTCTTTCTTGTTCATTCTGGACCCTATTCGGAAATTGGCATCTTTTGAAATTTGTGTGAAATTGGCAAAATTGCTAAATTCTGACCACTGTACTGGATAGTTGAATTTCATAAATGGGTGGTTTCTTGCACCCATTCGATAGAAAAAATGGAGTTCTAGCGAAATATTTATGTTTTTTGTCGACTAGTACAGCGAAATTGGCCGAAAATGGGGCTCAAAGTGGGCAAAATCGCCGATGCGTAAACATCGCCGAGACCGCTAACTCTGCGAGAGCATAATTTCGTAAGTTTTCTATCAAATTTCAAACTTTTGGTGTCTTTATGATCGGGAAAAGATTCTCTATCTTTTCATAAGAGAAAATAATTTTTTTTTTTTTTTAAATTTGGCCGACCCTGAGAACGAGTTTCGGAGAGGGCCTGTCGACCCTCAAAGGGTTAATAACATACATGTTAATAATAATACATATTATTAATAATATGTACTATTATTATTTATAACATATATGTTATTAAATACATACATGTTAATAATAATACATGTTAATAATAATAACATGTACTATTATTATTTATAACATATATGTTATTAAATACTACTGCCTCAACCGCTGAATTATTGTGAAATGTTTGGAAGAGCAGGGAGACTAATGTTCACTCCAGCATAAACAAAGTCACACTGACGATGTGTCAACAACTCCCTCGTATTTTTGTACAATTTCCTTCTTCAATTATATCGTATTTATTATTATTATTATTATTATTATTGTTATTATTAGCAATAGCAGAAATGTTCGATTCTTTGCAGTGTTCAAGAGTAAACACATGATGTCACCGTCTAATAGCCGTTCCAATATGCAGTCTTGGATGAGTTTACATTATTTATTCTGTAGTTTAATAGCAAATAATGAACAAACAAAACACTCACCACACTGAGTGGTGGGAGGGCTGGCTGCCAGTTGTGGGGGTCGGAGGGAGGGTAGTAGGGACTCGCAGTGGTGGAGGCAGTGGTGGAGTCTGTGTTATTTAATAACATACATGTTGTTAACATACATGTTATTAAATAACATTCGTTATTAAAGCATAACATGTAAATATTTAGTACAATTTACGACGTTTTCATGTATTTTATGATGATTCATGGTTCAACAAGTTAAGGAAGCAGTATTGTGATATATTTCCCTACAATATATTGGGGCACCAAACATTCACGGTTTTTCAACATTCGCAAGGCTCTTGATCCCCTAACCCTCGCGAATGTTGAGGGAGACCTGTACGTCTTACATGCCAGTGTTTCGGACGTATATATACTCAATAATTCTAGAGGCTTCAAATAAAGCAGGAGAAAGCTGGTAGGCCCACATGTGAGAGAATGGGTCTGTGTGCACTGTATAAAAAAATCCTACAGCACACAGTGCATAATGAGAAGAAAAAAACTCCGACCGTGTTTTTGGATTAAAACACCGACTCTGAGGTGTATTTTTGTATAGTATTTATGGTCATATTCTCATTTTCTTGGTCTCATTTGATAGAATGGAAAACATGTTACAGAAATAGAGATGATTTTGATTAGTTTCACAGGCAACTCCAACCACCTCAAACTCACTCACAAACCCACTAAGGTGAATTTTAAGCCACCTATTTTATTCCTGAAGAAGTAGAACCCAAAGCAGCTTGGGAGAGTATGACCACTCGTGACCACTGAGCAGTGATCCTTAACCCTCTCAGAGTCAGAACACCTGATCTGAGAATCACTCTCAGGGTCAAAGAAATAAAAAATAAAAATTCTTATGAAATAAGAGAATATTTTTCCAAAAGGTAATGAAACCAAAAGTATGAAATTTTATAGAAAACTTATGGAATTATGCTCTTGCAAAGTTAGCAGTCTCAGTGATATTTATGAATCAGTAATTTCACCCACTCTGAGCCCTATTTTTCAGCCAATTCCATTGTTCCGGTTGACCAAACTCATAGCTATTTCACTACTATTCCTCCTTGACTGAATACAGGAAACTGCCCATTTACCTATTTCAACTACCCAATCAAGTGATCAGAAATTAGTAATTTTACCAATTTCACACAAAATTAAAAATTTTCCAAATTAACCCTTTGACTGTTTCAGTGGTATATACAGTGGAGCCTCAAAAATCGAACGTATCACATATCGAACATTTCGAAAATAGGACCATTTTTTCGGACAAACTGTGTCCCTATTATCGAACGCGCCCCTATTTTTGGACCGCTGGGTATGGGACCTGTCTGCTGCCCGCTCTGTCCGCGTCCCCGCGCATGCGCCGTGAGCAGTCTAGCTTTGTTTATGCTTGAGTGAACACTAACCTGCGCTCTCATTTACGCATTTTACGATTATTTCGTTGTGTTTAGTGCTTGTGGACTGTGAAATAAGCTGCCATGGGCCCAAAGAAACTTGCTAGTGGTACCCCTGTGGTAAAGAAAGTGAGAAACACCATAGATGTGAAGAAGGAAATAATACAGAAGTATGAGAGTGGTGTGAGACTTGTTGAGCTTGCCAGGATGTATGGGAAAAACAAGTCAACCATCGGTTCTATCCTGTCAAAGAAAGAACAAATCAAGGAAGCTGATGTTGCGAAAGGTGTTAATATAGGGAGTGGATGAGGTGCCTTCTTCAAAGATTAAGAAGATTTGTGCCAAGTGGAATGATGTCCAAATGTTTGTGCAGAAGTACCACCCTGAGCAAGCTGAAACAAGCCACCTTTGCAACAAGTTCAGTGACAGAACCATGTCCCATTTTAGGGAAATGTTAAAGAGGTGCCAGAAACAGAGGACTGTGGACAGTTATTTTGTGAGACAGGGGTCCAGTGACTCTCAAGCTGGCCCTAGTGGCATTAAAAAACAGAGAAGGGAAGTAACCCCAGAGAGGGCTTTACCTGAAGTCCTCATGGAGATGGATTCTCCTTCCAAACACTAACCCCAACTCCCTCTCTCCTCCTCCCTATCTTCCAGATGCCATCACCAATCTTCAATAAAGGTAAGCAAAAATGTTATTTTATATGTATTACTATACATAATTAAAAACTACAGTATTTGTTGTACGTAAAACTAATTAATCTCTATAAAATGTATTTTTTGTGTGAATATTTTTGGGTTTCTGGAACGGATTAATTGTATTTCCATTATTTCTTATGGGAAATATTGCTTCGAATTTCAGACTTTTCACATTTAGAACTAGCTCCTGGAACGGATTAAGTTCGATTTTTGAGGTTCCACTGTATACGTCTTACAAGCCACTGTGTTTGACATATATCTACTCATCAATTCTAGTGGCTTCAAATGAAGCAGGAGAAAGCTGGTAGCCCCACATGTGAGAGAATGGGTCTGTGTGGTCAGTGTGCACCATATTAAAAAAATCCTGCAGCAGGCAGTGCATAATGAGAAAAAAATCTCCGACTGTTTTTTTTTAATTAAAATGCCGACTTTGCGGTCTATTTTTGTATGGTATTTATGGTTGTATTCTTATTTTCTTGGTCTCATTTGATAGAATGGAAAGCATATTATAGAAATAGAGGTGATTTTGATTGGTTTTACTATGAAAAGAACCTTGAAATGGAGCTCAAATTAGGGGAATTGTTTGATTTTTGCCAATGTTCAAAAGTGAACAAATGATGTCATTTTCCAATAAATGTCCAAGTAGCCATTCTAATATGCAGTCATGAATGGGTTGACATTATTTATACAATTATTACAATATTGCAGTAGTCTGCATAACAGTAAATCTTCTATTTTTTGAATGAATAAAAATTCAAAATAGAAAGCAAGAGTAATATCAGAGGGGCCTGGAGACATGACTGATGAACAAAAAAAAATTTATTTTAGAGCCAGGAATGTCTGCATTGTTCATTCTGGACCCTATTTTGAAATTTTCATACTTTTTAATTTTCGTGAAATTAGCCAAATTGCAAATTTCTGACCACGTTATTGGGTAGTTGAAATCGGTAAATGGGCAGTTTCTTGTACTCAATCGATACAAAAAATGGAGTTCTAAAGAAATAGGTATGAGTTTTGTCGACTGGAACAATGGAATTAATAAAAAATAAAGCTCAAAGTGGGCGAAATCGCTGATTCGTAAATATCGCCGAGGTCGTTAACTTCACGAGAGCGTAATTCCATCAGTTTTCCATCAAATTTCGTTCTTTTGGTGTCATTACAATCGGGAAAATATTCTCTACCATTTCATGAGAAATTTTTTTTTTTCTTTTTTGGAAATTTTGCGACACCAGGAGACACCTCAGGATTTGGGGTTGCGACAGTCAAGGGGTTAAAAATAGGGTCCAGAATAAACAATGTAAACATTCCTAGCACTAAAAAAACATTTCCTCTGTTCATCAGTTACATCCTCAGGCCTATCCCATATTATGCTCGCTTTAAATTTTAAATTTTTATCCACACAAAATATAGAAGATTTACTGTTATGCAGACTACTGCATTATTGTAATAATTGTACTAATAATGTCAATTTATTCCTAAATGCGTATTAGACTGGCCAGCTGGACGCATATTGGACGAGTGACATCATTTATGCACTCTGGAATATTGGCTACGTTTTGTCCTGAAACTAATCAAAATTGCCTATTTCTCTAATATATTTTCCATTCTATCAAATGAGACCAAGAAACTGAGAATGCAACCATAAAAACCATACGAAAGTACACTGCAAAATCGCAGTTTTTCCCATCATGCACTGCATGAGGCAGGACTTTTTTATATGGTTCACATTCACCACTAAGACCCAGTCTCTCATATGTAGGCCAAAATTTACTGTACACAGCTTATCTAAGCTGAGCTCATCACATAGTACTACAGCACCTGCCTGCAAAGGGTTAAGGTCCCAGAACTGAAACATTTTCTAATAAATATGTCCTAGTGTTTGCTCACAAGTCGTTTTACATCAACGTGAGACTAGCTAGTCTCACGTTGCTCTCAACATGAGACTAGCTAGTCTCACATTGCTCTATTTTCAGAATGTATATATCAAGGTTTTCAATAGTTGTAGACCTTACTACCTCCTTCATAACCCAGTATTTGTTGGAGTAAGGCTGTCAACCAAGTACAGTGGTCCCTCAATAATCGTCCATAATCCGTTCCTGGAAGTGGGACTATTATCGAAATGGACGATTTTCGAATCAATTTTCCCCATAAGAAATAATGCAAATCCAGTTAATTCATTCCAGACACCCAGAAGTATCAACAAAAAAATTTTTTTTTTTACCTAAAAGATAGATTTACATGCACAAAAGAATGAACATTCAACATGACAGTTACCTTTATTGAAGGCTGTTGTTGATGAATGGAAGACAGGGAGGAGAGAGGGAAGAGAGGTTATTTGGAAGGGGAATCCCCCTCCATAAGGACTCTAGGGCACTAATAAAATGTATAAATGAACATTGGTAATAGGGGTAGTTGAGTGGAACTGTCTGCCCAGTAGGGTGATTGAAGCTAAAACATTGGGTAGTTTCAAATTTAGGCTGGATAAAAACACAAGTGAGAGGGGTTGGATTTGAGTCGGACTTGCACCTGAGTTTATTGCTTGGGTAGCATTTGTTCTGTTAGTGGGTTGGATTTGTGAAGGACCGGCCTAGTATGGGCCAGCAGGCCTGTTCCAGTGTTCCTACTTTCTTAAGTTCTTATTTAACATCACACTTACCAGTAGGGTGATCGAGGCTAGGACCTTGGGTAGCTTCAAGAAGAGATTGGACAAATATACGAGTTGGAGGAGCTGAGTTTGATTTGTGTCATTGGGTACGGGAGTAAATTCTTGGGTTGCTTTGGGTAGAGGTCATTTTGATAAGGACCTGCCTTGTATGGGCCAGTGGACCTGCAGTGTTCTTCCATTGTTATGTTCTTATAGGCTATTTGTGTGAGGGAGGGATGGCAAGTTTATTGTTGGAGAATATGACACTAATATCAACTCTATGAACATAAGAACATAAGAATGTAGGAACACTGCAGAAGGCCTACTGGCCCATACGAGGCAGGTCCTTATCAAAACGACATCTACCTAAAGCTACTCAAGAAATAACTCCCGTACCCCTTGACACCAATCAAACCCAGCCCCTCCCACTCATATGTTTGTCCAGTCTCTTCTTAAAGCTACCCAAGGTCCTAGCCTCTATCACCCCACTGGGAAGACTGTTCCACGCATCTACAACTCTGTTAGAAAACCAGTACTTACCTATGTCCTTTCTAAATCTAAATTTATCTAACTTAAATCCATTATTCCTGGTTCTTACCTGGTTCGACACCCTCAGTACTTTATTAATGTCTCCCTTGTTTATGCCCGTCATCCACTTATACACTTCAATGATATCTCCCCTCATTCTACGCCTCTCCAGAGAGTGGAGATTTAAGGCTTTAAGTCTATCTTCATACGGGAGGTTCCTTACACAGTAAATCATTTTAGTCATTCTTCTCTGTATGTTCTCTAATGAGTCTATGTCCATCCTGTAGTAAGGGGACCAAAACTGAGCAGCATAATCTAAATGAGGCCTCACTAGTGATGTATAGAGCTGTAAAATAACTTTTGGACTTCTGTTACTTATACTTCTTGAGATAAATCCAAGTAATCTGTTGGCCTTGTTGCGCACACTAAGGCACTGCTGTCTTGGCTTTAGATTTCTGCTTACCATGACTCCCAAGTCTTTTTCACATTCTGTATGACCAAGCTCTATTTCCCCTAGATTATAGCTTCGAGGGTTATTTTCATTACCAAGGGCAAGTACCTTACACTTATCCACATTAAACTTCATCTGCCATTTTTCGGACCAAGACATTAATTTATTCAAATCGTCCTGGAGTTCATTGACGTCCTCCTCAGAGTGAATTATACGGCCTATCTTTGTATCATCAGCAAACTTACTCATGTCACTCGTAATCCCTTCATCAAGGTCATTAATGTAAATTATGAACAAGAGAGGGCCTAGAACTGATCCTTGTGGAACGCCACTAGTGACTAATCCCCATTCAGATTTCACTCCATTAATGGTAACTCTCTGCTTTCTATTGGTAAGCCATGCCTCAATCCATGCTAGAACTTTACCTCCTATACCATGAGCTGCCACTTTTCTTAAGAGTCTCTTGTGAGGTACTCTATCGAAAGCTTTACTAAAATCCAAATAAACAATATCATATTCCTTATCACTGTCAACTGCCTCAAATGTTCTATTGAAGAACGTCAGTAAGTTTGTCAGGCAGGAACGACCTCTCGTGAATCCATGCTGAGATTCATTTATCAAGTTATGCTCTTCAAGGTGACTTCTGATAATGTCAGCTATAATTGATTCTAATAACTTGCCCACTATAGATGTCAGGCTTATTGGACGGTAATTTGAAGGAGTGGACTTATCCCCTGATTTGAATATAGGAACCACATTAGCCATCTTCCACAACTCTGGCACAACACCGGTAAGGATGGACGCATTGAATACACTCGTTAATGGCTGACTAAGCTCCATCTTGCATTCCTTAAGTACCCTTGAAAACAACTCATCGGGTCCCGGGGACTTATTTTGTTTCAGTTTGTCTATCTGTTTAATAACCAAGTCCCTCGTGACAGTAATATTAGTTAACTTAAATTCATCAGGAACTAAATAATTGTTAATTACTGGAATCTCATTTACATCTTCCTGTGTAAAAACTGACAAAAAATAGTCATTAAATAAGGAACACATTTCCAGTTCATTATCCGTCAGCTGTCCATTCCCAGTTTTCAGAGGTCCTACTTTTTCCTTCACCTTCGTCCTATACACTTGAAAGAACCCCTTTGGATTAGTCTTTGATTCATTAGCAACTCTAATTTCATAGTCACGTTTAGCCTTTCTAATCGCCTTTTTTACTTCTCTTTTAAGCTGAACATATTGGTCAGTAAGGTTAACTGCATCCATTTTCTCTTACAGTTGGAGAACATCAGTGCGTCCCTGGCTTACCTTGCTGGGGTCGGGGTGGCCCTCGACGGTCTTACGGCCAAAGATATTAAAGACGGCAACCTCAAGGCCATCCTCTCGCTCTTCTTTGCTCTCTCCAGGTAAGACAGTGTCAAACTTTGTTTTTATGTTGACTTACTGCAACACTTCCAATCAGCTGTAAGTAAAATCCGAGAAACATAGAGATAGACTAGATAGTCATCACGAATATGTTTGGTGAAGTGTTCTGTTGTGATTTCATGCAGTAGTTAACTTTGTCTCATGGTAGCTTTTGTAAAAACTATGTTAGGGCAATTCAAAATAGTCATACAGTGCAACTTATTCATTTGGTTCTTAATTTCCAGTATGCATATGCATCCATGCATATACAGTGGTTAACCCACAAATGAATCTTCAGTCTTTAGACGAAGTTTCGGCCCATACTGGACCAAATATATTTGGTGATAATGGTCCAGGACTAACAGAACCATTGGAGTTTTTTATTAGTTTGGAGGTTACCTGTGAATTGTTCCAGGCACGGTATTGTAACTTTTAGTCCTCTTGTCAGTATACTTGTTTGTTTGTCAGTAGTCCCCTCTGCAGACCTATTACCTGGAGTTTACCTGGAGAGAGTTCCGGGGGTCAACGCCCCCGCGGCCCGGTCTGTGACCAGGCCTCCTATATGTAGTGCTTTCGAATATAATTTTTTGTTGATTTAAAAACTGCTAACCAGTGCAGCTCTTTACATGATAGTACAGAGAAAATGACGCTGTTGAAGCAAGCTAACCAAAGTTGCTCAAACTTAACCTAAGTTAACATTAGGCTAGTGCTGCAGTAGTAACCACCATGTTGAATTCTGAGTGCTCTCCTGTCTAGGCTTTCTGAGTGCTCTCGTGTCTAGGCGTTCTGAGTGCTCTCGTGTCTAGGCGTTCTGGGTGCTCTCCTGTCTAGGCGTTCTGAGTGCTCTCGTGTCTAGGCGTTCTGAGTGCTCTCGTGTCTAGGCGTTCTGAGTGCTCTCGTGTCTAGGCGTTCTGAGTGCTCTCGTGTCTAGGCGTTCTGAGTGCTCTCGTGTCTAGGCGTTCTGAGTGCTCTCGTGTCTAGGCGTTCTGAGTGCTCTCGTGTCTAGGCGTTCTGAGTGTCTAGGCGTTCTGAGTGCTCTCCTGTCTAGGCGTTCTGAGTGCTCTCGTGTCTAGGCGTTCTGAGTGCTCTCGTGTCTAGGCGTTCTGAGTGCTCTCGTGTCTAGGCGTTCTGAGTGTCTAGGCGTTCTGAGTGCTCTCCTGTCTAGGCGTTCTGAGTGCTCTCGTGTCTAGGCGTTCTGAGTGCTCTCGTGTCTAGGCGTTCTGAGTGCTCTCGTGTCTAGGCGTTCTGAGTGCTCTCGTGTCTAGGCGTTCTGAGTGCTCTCGTGTCTAGGCGTTCTGAGTGCTCTCGTGTCTAGGCGTTCTGAGTGCTCTCGTGTCTAGGCGTTCTGAGTGCTCTCGTGTCTAGGCGTTCTGAGTGCTCTCGTGTCTAGGCGTTCTGAGTGCTCTCGTGTCTAGGCGTTCTGAGTGCTCTCGTGTCTAGGCGTTCTGAGTGCTCTCGTGTCTAGGCGTTCTGAGTGCTCTCGTGTCTAGGCGTTCGTGTCTAGGCGTTCTGAGTGCTCTCGTGTCTAGGCGTTCTGAGTGCTCTCGTGTCTAGGCGTTCTGAGTGCTCTCGTGTCTAGGCGTTCTGAGTGCTCTCCTGTCTAGGCGTTCTGAGTGCTCTCGTACATATTTTAGTTAACATAAATTATTTTCGTGTAAAATTTAGGCTAGAGACTGTCAGATGACTAACCAAAAATTAATAAAATAATTGATGATGTGAAATGACCTTTTGAATCACCATTTTCTTGCAGATATAAGCAGCAGCTAAAGCAACAACAGGAACGAAAAGAACTCGAGAAAATATTTCCCCAATGGAACTAAGTCACTCTGTCTGACTTTTTTGGGTTATCCCAGGTTCTCTCCACATATGATGCTATGTATGATAATTCTATGTAACTGTATTTGTGTATACCTGAATAAATTTACTTACTTACTTACTTACTTACTAAGAGAGAAGAAGCAGGAGAGCGAAATGGTGACCGCAGCATCCAAGTAAGTTATCTTACGAGACTTACATTATTGACGCGGAGTAATATTAGGGGAATGATAATGCAAAACAAAGTAGTTCTCCACACATATGCAGCTGTGTATGGTAATCTATGTAACTGTAATAGTGTATACCTGAATAAACTTGTATTGTGTGATGGGCTGCATCAGAAAAGGGTGAGTTAACCCTGAATGACTCGCTGTTTTCTGAGAATTATCTCTCGGCTCCGTTTTAACTTATGGGAGGATCCATTACTTGCAAGGGATAACTCTGTCATAGAGACATGCGTAAGATAAGATAATATAAGATTTCGTTCGGATTTTTAACCCCGGAGGGTTAGCCACCCAGGATAACCCAAGAAAGTCAGTGCGTCATCGAGGACTGTCTAACTTATTTCCATTGGGGTCCTTAATCTTGTCCCCCAGGATGCGACCCACACCAGTCGACTAACACCCAGGTACCTATTTGCTGCTAGGTGAACAGGACAACAGGTGTAAGGAAACGTGTCGAAATGTTTCCACCCGCCGGGAATCGAACCCGGGCCCTCCTTGTGTGAAGCGAGAGCTTTAGCCACCAGGCCACATGTACAAAGTATACAGGCCTAGCTGACATCAATGACATGCTACTATATAGAAAGCCGCTTGTTATGCAGAGCATTTCGGGCAAATTAGGTCAGTTTTGTCCCAGGATGCGACCCACTCTAATCGACTAACACCCAAGTACCCATTTTACTCATGGGGAATATAGACAACCGGTGTAAAGAAACATGCCCAATGTTTCTACCCTTGCTGGGAATCGAACCCAGACACTCGCCGTGTGAAGCGAGAGCTTTTGCCACCAGGCCACGGGGCACCGTTCAGATGATATAGTTAGGATTATTAATCTGTAGGGTTAATTACCCAAGTTAACCCAGTTAAGTCTGTAAAGAAACAAATAACAACAAAAAAACACAATACCGTGACTGGAACGATACACAAATAACCCGCACGTAGAAGAGAGGAGCTTACGACGACGTTTCGGTCCGACTTGGACCAATCACAAAGTCACACTTGTAAATGGTTCTAGTCGGACCGAAACGTCGTCGTAAGCTCCTCTCTTCTGTGTGCGGGTGATTTGTGTAAAGAAACATTGCCAACGTCTCGCCCGTGCCAGGAAGCAGTCCCCGTTCCCTCAGTGTATTAACTAAGGACACTCATCAAGCGATCAGCCTGCTAATTTAGGCCTTGTTTTTTTCAAAACTGGCCTAAACACATACATGAAGTCAGTACCTGACCAGCCGGGCTGTGGCTCGTACGTTGGACTGCGTCCGGGAGGCCTGGTCATGGACCAGGCCGCAGGGGCGTTGACCCCCATAACACCATTCAGGTAGGGTCAAGGTAGTATCTGCCGGATTATTTAAGTAAACTACTTAAAAAAAATATGTTTATTATTGACTTTTTCAGTCGTGGTGAATCTGTTCTTGTTATTCATAGTGATCTGGAGTTTACCTGGAGAGAGTTCCGGGGGTCAACGCCCCCGCGGCCCGGTCTGTGACCAGGCCTCCTTAGGTCAGTGTCCCAGGATGCGACCCACACCAGTCGACTAACACCCAGGTACCCATTTTACTGATGGGGAACATAGACAACAGGTGGAAAGAAACACGTCCAATGTTTCTACTCTGGCTGGGAATCGAACCCCGGCCCTCACCGTGTGAAGCCAGAGCGTTAACCACCAGGCCACCAGATTTTTTTTCTTTTTTTTTTTTGACCCAATTGTATTCTGTATTTCACGTCGTATTACATCAAAGTTGTAACATAAGTAAGTATATTATATCAAAAGAATTGGACCACTTATAAGCAAATAAATTTTATTTAATAAAATTCACATAATGCAAAATTAGAAGGCATTATTTCATATATTTAAAGGGTATATAAACATTAACGTCTGTAAAGGATGAGCCAGTGCTATAATTAATCTTTGTCTGATATAGAACGAAAAGAGAATTTTGTCGAGTACTGTGCTTTGAGAAACAGTTTTTCACTATGGCAGCCTCGGATTTTTATGTCTAAATTCGGAATTAGATACATGTGCAACATCTGGGTATCTTTATTTGTAGACGTTTCGCTAACCAGTGTCTTTATCAGTACAGTACAAGGACACATTGTGAAGACTGTAGGTGAAGAACACCAGAGTTCTGAAGAATCTGAGGCACGGGTAGAAAGATTGGCGCTTATATAAGCGCCAATGTTTCTGCTATATCTTTCCAGCATATTTCAGTAAGGTCATGGTTTATTTGGTTCCAGCTAATGTTTTATTCAAATTAAATCTGTTCAAAACATCGCATATACTCTAACGAGTTTCGAGAGATTTTTCTACTGCCAGAGTCTGGCCTCGGGCCAGGCTCATCTGGTGTTTGCCTGGTCAATCAGGTGTTGCTGCTGGTGGCCTGCTGACCCATATATCCATCACAGCTTGGTTGATGTAGCACTTGGGGAAGATACTTATTCAGGTGCCAGATCAACCAGGCTGTGATGGATATGTGGGTCAGCGAGCCAACAGCAATAGGTCTGAAGGTTAATTAGGCCGTGGTCCTAGTGTACTTTTTGACTCCTGCTTACCAGTAGGCAGTTTCGGGGGGTCACCACCGCCTCTCGACCTGGTCTCAGACAAAGCCTTCCAGTTACTGTGTAAATCAGCCCGCCTGTTGTTGTCAGCTGCAAGAAGATCAACGTATGCACAACCAAGATAAAAAAATTGACTTTTGGAACTTGCCAGTTTCCCTCTCGAAGAAATCTACGGATCTGGTAATTTCCCTTAAATATGAAATGGTGGTGTTGAAGAGTCTTTGTCTACTTACATTTGTTTTTCTGTTAATGTTCTTTTGCACCCCTTCTTTTCATTGGAGATATTTTTAAACCGTCTGGCAAGCCTCTTACTTTCATGTGGAGTGGTTTCGGTGTGCAGATTTGTAACGAGTCCCTCAAAAAAAATTCAGGCGTAAATTGTGATACATCCCTTGTCTGTGTTCCAGGTACAATTTGAGCATTCCCAGTAATTCAGATATATGATTTAACTCATACGAGCTGTTTAAGATTTCTGTATATTCTCCAATTCTGCAGTTTCGCCTACCTTAAGGGTGCTATTAGTATACAGCAGTATTACAGCCAGTGATGAAAATCATCACTGGTTTGAGATATCTTATTCTGATGGCTAATTATCTAGCCTGTCATTTTCATTACAGATGTGATTATCACATTGATGTGATCCTTGAGCGTGAAATCCTCTGGCATTATTAATCCCAAGTCTCTTCCATTAAATTTAACTCGATTGAGTGATTCGATTTTATCTTACACTTCATTCCAGTCTCTATTTCCTCACTTTTCCATAGCGGAATGAGAAATTTGTCCTCATTGAACATCATTTGGTTGTCAGTAGGCCACTGAAAGACTGTTTATATCTGCTTGGAGATTTGCTGTGTTTTCATTGGATAACACTTTCATAAGAAAGAGACTGAAGAGACAGTCACATGAAGGAAGTCTGGCAAGACTCTCTTCCCAAATCTCCCTATGAAACTTAGCACATCTTCTCACAGCCCAAACATCCCTTATAACTTCCATTACTTCCTTCCACCTTCCCTTCCTACATTCCTCTAAATAGCTTACTACAATCCCTTGCAACCCTCACCACTCCCTTTTCCCTTGCCCACCTGTTGTGGGTTGCATCCAGGTAAAAATGTGCTGGAAAACTCCAATCCTGCTGGAGTGCCGTACACAGTGTAAGAAAACACTCCAATGGTGTGAGTCAGAAGCTACAGCATCTCCTGGAAGTATCTCTATACCTCATCATGTTAATTAAATGACATTCTTCCTTCGATATCCCCTTATACAGCTCACCCTCCTCCCCGCACCACCCCCTCAAAATCCCCTAGAGGGACCAACCTGTTCTCTGGCAGCACCCCGGTATCCCTGGTTACTACTTGCCATAAGAGCAGCTCCTAGTACTGCAGCAGTCTGTCTTACATACGCCCGTCAGAATGCAGTCTAGTCTGCATTATAGTAATTACGTGAATACTCAGTACAGTGCCCAGGAGAGCTATTTCCCAGGGAAGCATCTCCAGGGGCAGGAAGCAACTAAACGAGGAAGGTAAATTAAAAACTTGTGGCTACGGATGATTGCAAATGAGTGTAAACAATTATGAGCTCTATGTAAGCAAGTCTAGCATAATCCTATGCAAGAATTTAAATGACTTTATAATAAGTTTAAAGATGGCGCGGTGGGTGGACGATCTGCAGCGCACTCTTTCTAATTCTGGGAAGATCGTAAATATTGAAGAGTAGTTAGTATGTATCTGTGAGAGCGGTGTTGTCGTCGGGGAGGATCTTAGTTAACCTGTGTCGTGAGAGCGGTGTTGTCGTCGGGGAGGCTCTTAGTTAACCTGTGTCGTGAGAGCGGTGTTGTCGTCGGGGAGGCTCTTAGTTAACCTGTGTCGTGAGAGCGGTGTTGTCGTCGGGGAGGCTCTTAGTTAACCTGTGTCGTGAGAGCGGTGTTGTCGTCGGGGAGGCTCTTAGTTAACCTGTGTCGTGTACGAGTAAATGATGTGTGGTTCAAAAAAATATTTATAGTTTGTGATTTACTCGTAGTTTATATGTAAATGTCAAGCATCACCACCCCTGAGCCTGGTCCCAGACTAGGCGTCCTTATTGATGACGTAATTAGCCAGGTTATTAGTGCTTGCTTCACGCAACCCGATGATCATGAATCTCTTTTAGGAGCTTAGCAAGTTCAATTTTCGTAATTTCCCTTCTTTTTCTTTGGCATGGTTTTGAAAACCCTTGCTCCTCATAACCATATTTTTTTAAAAGAGGTGGACCGGTAAGCCAGTGGAAGGCCTCGGTCAGATGACCAAAAGCTGGAGCTGCAGGTCGTCATATGACTAAGACCCGCGTCAGGAAATACGTGTCCTGTTTCCTGACAAATCTTACCTAACTTTGAACCTCTTGCTCGTTGAAAGTTATCATAGTGTACTTGTTCTACTGTTTATTAACTGGTGTATTTTCCATTGTTGAGTCTACTGTTCTCGTTATGGGGAATTCAAGCGCTGTATAGCCCTTGTGGCTTAGCGCTTCTTTTTGATTATAGTAATAATATTATAAGGCTGAGCTTGCTACCATCTGCAGCTCATAAGACTGCCATCCCCACGAGCCCCTTTGAGGCGCGGTAGATGGCAGACCAGAGGTCTAGCTTCTCCCTACGAGCCCCGTGAGGACGGGGAATGTGGCTAGGCCTGGGGACACTTGGTCCCAAAGATGAGGAGGTACTGTACCTCCTCCCATGGGAGACTTAAGTCTCGAGACACTCCCCAGATAGGGAGCCAAGGCCGGGTCACCACTGCTTGGAAAAGACCCGGGCCGGGAGAATACCGGCGAATAAAAAAAAAAGTAATAATATGGGGAATTCAAAGTGCAGGTTTTCAGCCGGTCCTTCCTGTCTTTTGAAGAGGTTATAATACCTTGGTTTGCATCTAGACATTGAATTTATGGAACACGGATTTACAATGTTAACTTTGTTTTACACAGTGAGATTACGTGAAGGATTTTAATATTAAATTGTCATTATTTTGTAACTAAGAAAGCGTGATTATGTACGGAATGCTGCTGCAACACTTCGGTAAAGGAGGCCTGGTCACAGACCGGGCCGCGGGGGCGTTGACCCCCGGAACTCTCTCCAGGTAAACTCCAGGTAATGGTAGGGGTTGTTTTTTTTCCCTTTCATCGTTTTCAGTCTCGCTTTCCTCCTCCTCCTCCTCCCCCCTTCCCCCTCCCCCTCCCTTCCCCTCCTCAAAACCCCCTGCCCTTCCTCCTACCCCTTCCTCTCCACCTCCCTCCCCCATTCTCTCTCTCTCTCTCTGGATACACTTGCAGTTTAATACACACGTGGGAAGATAATGTAGCACTCGTGAAAATAAATGCGTCCAGGGCAACGTAAAATCACTGGTCCGTTTACGGGCGCCACGCGGGGATACCATCTCGACGAGCTCACCTAAGTCTTCCATAACAGGCAGGAGGACGGAGGTGTTGGTAGGCAGTGACTGCGGCGGCGGCAGTCGAGTCTGGCCCAGGAGGAACCTTAGTCTGTCTCACCCACCTCCTTACCTGGAGTTTACCTGGAGAAAGTTCCGGGGGTCAACGCCCCCGCGGCCCGGTCTGTGACCAGGCCTCCTGGTGGATCAGAGCCTGATCAACCAGGCTGTTGCTGCTGGCTGCACGCAAACCAACGTACGAGCCACAGCCCGGCTGGTCAGGAACTTACACCTACCAAGGTCGCTCCTCTCTTCAAGGACGCCATTTTTTTTTTTTTAAGATATCTTTCTCGCCTGTTTTGGCCGTGGTCGTTGGATTTTTTAAAAAAGACGAGTAAAACACAGGATATATGATTTAAGTGTGCAAATGGAAGACATGAATAAATAAAGGGGATGTGAATAACGAGCTTACAAAAATTTTAAGACAGGAGTCGCAACAGTGAGTTAATTTTTGATTTTTTTTTATATTTATATAGGATATAGGAAAGCACTGCTTTGGTAATAGTTGTAGGTGAGTGGAACAAGCTCCCGGTTTTGTGAGAATTGGATTTTGGTAGCTAGCATGAGCTAGTAAAGCCTGCTGCAGTGCTCCTTTATGGTCTTACGTTTAATTAATCGAATATAGAGATGCCAGGATACCGTAAAATACGTGGAGAAATAGTTGGAGATAATCAGCCTCCAGGGAAGATAGTTGTTTGAAGTCTCTTAAGAGAAACTTAATGTGAGGGAGGGTTAAAGGCAGTGTCAAGGGACAGGAACGTTTGGGGGGTGAGATTGGAGGGAGTGAGAGAGAGGTAGTGATGGAAGAGTCGGTGGTGATTTGCAATATTCTCCCCTGCTCGTTGCAGTTAATTGAATATTGTCTTCAGTTCCGGATTTTCTTGGGGATTTTATTGCTGCCTGTCTTTAAGACATCCTGCGAGGGAGTGCAGCGGTTTTTAGTGTTTTAGATGCATGGACAGCACCGTCTGTCGGGCTTCCTGTCTTTTCTTTGTTACGGTTTTTTGTTCTAAGCTCATTTCAGCTGTCGAGGCAACTTCTATTTTGTTTAAGCCGTGCTCTTACAGTCCAGCGACCCCTAAGCAGTAGATTGCCCAGGTAACGTTTTTACCTGCTATTTCCGCTGAAGTATTTCGACTCAGATATTGTATCTGTTAGCCAGGGTTTTGTAAAGTATTTGTTAGTTAAGTCTTAATCTATAGATTATCTCATATCTCGCAAAGAATATATTAGCTTGGGGGACGTATTGACATAGGAGCAATATAAAACCTGCGTGAGAGAAACGTTAAAACTTCTATAACCCAACATAAATATCAGATTGAGACACTTATGCAGCATATGGGAATCTTTATTCAGGAAACGTTTCGCCACACAGTGGCTTTATCAGTCCAATACAAAGAGGAAGGCGTAAGGAGAGGAGGAGAATGAGGTAATCAGTCCCTCAGCCTGCAGTCGATGTGTTCAGTCCATCAATCTTGTAGAATGTACAGCACAGGGCCGTAGACGTGGCTTATATATCAGAGGTGTATCAAACATAACATTTGCATATCTTGGCTCATGTGCACTTTCCACCTTGACTTTCACAGTCATGTGTGGTAAAATGTCTCCGTCTCGTTTGTAAGTTGGATGTTTCTGTCAACATTGTTCACTCGTCAGTATGTGTAAGTGCAGCCTCAGGAACTGTGAAACATTAACCTGTCAACATTGTTCACTCGTCAGTATGTGTAAGTGCAGCCTCAGGAACTGTGAAACATTAACCTGTCAACATTGTTCACTCGTCAGTATGTGTAAGTGCAGCCTCAGGAACTGTGAAACATTAACCTGTCAACATTGTTCACTCGTCAGTATGTGTAAGTGCAGCCTCAGGAACTGTGAAACATTAACCTGTCAACATTGTTCACTCGTCAGTATGTGTAAGTGCAGCCTCAGGAACTGTGTAACATTAACCTGTCAACATTGTTCACTCGTCAGTATGTGTAAGTGCAGCCTCAGGAACTGTGAAACATTAACCTGTCAACATTGTTCACTCGTCAGTATGTGTAAGTGCAGCCTCAGGAACTGTGAAACATTAACCTGTCAACATTGTTCACTCGTCAGTATGTGTAAGTGCAGCCTCAGGAACTGTGAAACATTAACCTGTCAACATTGTTCACTCGTCAGTATGTGTAAGTGCAGCCTCAGGAACTGTGAAACATTAACCTGTCAACATTGTTCACTCGTCAGTATGTGTAAGTGCAGCCTCAGGAACTGTGAAACATTAACCTGTCAACATTGTTCACTCGTCAGTATGTGTAAGTGCAGCCTCAGGAACTGTGTAACATTAACCTGTCAACATTGTTCACTCGTCAGTATGTGTAAGTGCAGCCTCAGGAACTGTGAAACATTAACCTGTCAACATTGTTCACTCGTCAGTATGTGTAAGTGCAGCCTCAGGAACTGTGAAACATTAACCTGTCAACATTGTTCACTCGTCAGTATGTGTAAGTGCAGCCTCAGGAACTGTGAAACATTAACCTGTCAACATTGTTCACTCGTCAGTATGTGTAAGTGCAGCCTCAGGAACTGTGAAACATTAACCTGTCAACATTGTTCACTCGTCAGTATGTGTAAGTGCAGCCTCAGGAACTGTGTAACATTAACCTGTCAACATTGTTCACTCGTCAGTATGTGTAAGTGCAGCCTCAGGAACTGTGAAACATTAACCTGTCAACATTGTTCACTCGTCAGTATGTGTAAGTGCAGCCTCAGGAACTGTGAAACATTAACCTGTCAACATTGTTCACTCGTCAGTATGTGTAAGTGCAGCCTCAGGAACTGTGAAACATTAACCTGTCAACATTGTTCACTCGTCAGTATGTGTAAGTGCAGCCTCAGGAACTGTGAAACATTAACCTGTCAACATTGTTCACTCGTCAGTATGTGTAAGTGCAGCCTCAGGAACTGTGAAACATTAACCTGTCAACATTGTTCACTCGTCAGTATGTGTAAGTGCAGCCTCAGGAACTGTGAAACATTAACCTGTCAACATTGTTCACTCGTCAGTATGTGTAAGTGCAGCCTCAGGAACTGTGAAACATTAACCTGTCAACATTGTTCACTCGTCAGTATGTGTAAGTGCAGCCTCAGGAACTGTGAAACATTAACCTGTCAACATTGTTCACTCGTCAGTATGTGTAAGTGCAGCCTCAGGAACTGTGAAACATTAACCTGTCAACATTGTTCACTCGTCAGTATGTGTAAGTGCAGCCTCAGGAACTGTGAAACATTAACCTGTCAACATTGTTCACTCGTCAGTATGTGTAAGTGCAGCCTCAGGAACTGTGAAACATTAACCTGTCAACATTGTTCACTCGTCAGTATGTGTAAGTGCAGCCTCAGGAACTGTGAAACATTAACCTGTCAACATTGTTCACTCGTCAGTATGTGTAAGTGCAGCCTCAGGAACTGTGAAACATTAACCTGTCAACATTGTTCACTCGTCAGTATGTGTAAGTGCAGCCTCAGGAACTGTGAAACATTAACCTGTCAACATTGTTCACTCGTCAGTATGTGTAAGTGCAGCCTCAGGAACTGTGAAACATTAACCTGTCAACATTGTTCACTCGTCAGTATGTGTAAGTGCAGCCTCAGGAACTGTGAAACATTAACCTGTCAACATTGTTCACTCGTCAGTATGTGTAAGTGCAGCCTCAGGAACTGTGAAACATTAACCTGTCAACATTGTTCACTCGTCAGTATGTGTAAGTGCAGCCTCAGGAACTGTGAAACATTAACCTGTCAACATTGTTCACTCGTCAGTATGTGTAAGTGCAGCCTCAGGAACTGTGAAACATTAACCTGTCAACATTGTTCACTCGTCAGTATGTGTAAGTGCAGCCTCAGGAACTGTGAAACATTAACCTGTCAACATTGTTCACTCGTCAGTATGTGTAAGTGCAGCCTCAGGAACTGTGAAACATTAACCTGTCAACATTGTTCACTCGTCAGTATGTGTAAGTGCAGCCTCAGGAACTGTGAAACATTAACCTGTCAACATTGTTCACTCGTCAGTATGTGTAAGTGCAGCCTCAGGAACTGTGAAACATTAACCTGTCAACATTGTTCACTCGTCAGTATGTGTAAGTGCAGCCTCAGGAACTGTGAAACATTAACCTGTCAACATTGTTCACTCGTCAGTATGTGTAAGTGCAGCCTCAGGAACTGTGAAACATTAACCTGTCAACATTGTTCACTCGTCAGTATGTGTAAGTGCAGCCTCAGGAACTGTGAAACATTAACCTGTCAACATTGTTCACTCGTCAGTATGTGTAAGTGCAGCCTCAGGAACTGTGAAACATTAACCTGTCAACATTGTTCACTCGTCAGTATGTGTAAGTGCAGCCTCAGGAACTGTGAAACATTAACCTGTCAACATTGTTCACTCGTCAGTATGTGTAAGTGCAGCCTCAGGAACTGTGAAACATTAACCTGTCAACATTGTTCACTCGTCAGTATGTGTAAGTGCAGCCTCAGGAACTGTGAAACATTAACCTGTCAACATTGTTCACTCGTCAGTATGTGTAAGTGCAGCCTCAGGAACTGTGAAACATTAACCTGTCAACATTGTTCACTCGTCAGTATGTGTAAGTGCAGCCTCAGGAACTGTGAAACATTAACCTGTCAACATTGTTCACTCGTCAGTATGTGTAAGTGCAGCCTCAGGAACTGTGAAACATTAACCTGTCAACATTGTTCACTCGTCAGTATGTGTAAGTGCAGCCTCAGGAACTGTGAAACATTAACCTGTCAACATTGTTCACTCGTCAGTATGTGTAAGTGCAGCCTCAGGAACTGTGAAACATTAACCTGTCAACATTGTTCACTCGTCAGTATGTGTAAGTGCAGCCTCAGGAACTGTGAAACATTAACCTGTCAACATTGTTCACTCGTCAGTATGTGTAAGTGCAGCCTCAGGAACTGTGAAACATTAACCTGTCAACATTGTTCACTCGTCAGTATGTGTAAGTGCAGCCTCAGGAACTGTGAAACATTAACCTGTCAACATTGTTCACTCGTCAGTATGTGTAAGTGCAGCCTCAGGAACTGTGAAACATTAACCTGTCAACATTGTTCACTCGTCAGTATGTGTAAGTGCAGCCTCAGGAACTGTGAAACATTAACCTGTCAACATTGTTCACTCGTCAGTATGTGTAAGTGCAGCCTCAGGAACTGTGAAACATTAACCTGTCAACATTGTTCACTCGTCAGTATGTGTAAGTGCAGCCTCAGGAACTGTGAAACATTAACCTGTCAACATTGTTCACTCGTCAGTATGTGTAAGTGCAGCCTCAGGAACTGTGAAACATTAACCTGTCAACATTGTTCACTCGTCAGTATGTGTAAGTGCAGCCTCAGGAACTGTGAAACATTAACCTGTCAACATTGTTCACTCGTCAGTATGTGTAAGTGCAGCCTCAGGAACTGTGAAACATTAACCTGTCAACATTGTTCACTCGTCAGTATGTGTAAGTGCAGCCTCAGGAACTGTGAAACATTAACCTGTCAACATTGTTCACTCGTCAGTATGTGTAAGTGCAGCCTCAGGAACTGTGAAACATTAACCTGTCAACATTGTTCACTCGTCAGTATGTGTAAGTGCAGCCTCAGGAACTGTGAAACATTAACCTGTCAACATTGTTCACTCGTCAGTATGTGTAAGTGCAGCCTCAGGAACTGTGAAACATTAACCTGTCAACATTGTTCACTCGTCAGTATGTGTAAGTGCAGCCTCAGGAACTGTGAAACATTAACCTGTCAACATTGTTCACTCGTCAGTATGTGTAAGTGCAGCCTCAGGAACTGTGAAACATTAACCTGTCAACATTGTTCACTCGTCAGTATGTGTAAGTGCAGCCTCAGGAACTGTGAAACATTAACCTGTCAACATTGTTCACTCGTCAGTATGTGTAAGTGCAGCCTCAGGAACTGTGAAACATTAACCTGTCAACATTGTTCACTCGTCAGTATGTGTAAGTGCAGCCTCAGGAACTGTGAAACATTAACCTGTCAACATTGTTCACTCGTCAGTATGTGTAAGTGCAGCCTCAGGAACTGTGAAACATTAACCTGTCAACATTGTTCACTCGTCAGTATGTGTAAGTGCAGCCTCAGGAACTGTGAAACATTAACCTGTCAACATTGTTCACTCGTCAGTATGTGTAAGTGCAGCCTCAGGAACTGTGAAACATTAACCTGTCAACATTGTTCACTCGTCAGTATGTGTAAGTGCAGCCTCAGGAACTGTGAAACATTAACCTGTCAACATTGTTCACTCGTCAGTATGTGTAAGTGCAGCCTCAGGAACTGTGAAACATTAACCTGTCAACATTGTTCACTCGTCAGTATGTGTAAGTGCAGCCTCAGGAACTGTGAAACATTAACCTGTCAACATTGTTCACTCGTCAGTATGTGTAAGTGCAGCCTCAGGAACTGTGAAACATTAACCTGTCAACATTGTTCACTCGTCAGTATGTGTAAGTGCAGCCTCAGGAACTGTGAAACATTAACCTGTCAACATTGTTCACTCGTCAGTATGTGTAAGTGCAGCCTCAGGAACTGTGAAACATTAACCTGTCAACATTGTTCACTCGTCAGTATGTGTAAGTGCAGCCTCAGGAACTGTGAAACATTAACCTGTCAACATTGTTCACTCGTCAGTATGTGTAAGTGCAGCCTCAGGAACTGTGAAACATTAACCTGTCAACATTGTTCACTCGTCAGTATGTGTAAGTGCAGCCTCAGGAACTGTGTCAACAACATTAACCTGTCAACATTGTTCACTCGTCAGTATGTGTAAGTGCAGCCTCAGGAACTGTGAAACATTAACCTGTCAACATTGTTCACTCGTCAGTATGTGTAAGTGCAGCCTCAGGAACTGTGAAACATTAACCTGTCAACATTGTTCACTCGTCAGTATGTGTAAGTGCAGCCTCAGGAACTGTGAAACATTAACCTGTCAACATTGTTCACTCGTCAGTATGTGTAAGTGCAGCCTCAGGAACTGTGAAACATTAACCTGTCAACATTGTTCACTCGTCAGTATGTGTAAGTGCAGCCTCAGGAACTGTGAAACATTAACCTGTCAACATTGTTCACTCGTCAGTATGTGTAAGTGCAGCCTCAGGAACTGTGAAACATTAACCTGTCAACATTGTTCACTCGTCAGTATGTGTAAGTGCAGCCTCAGGAACTGTGAAACATTAACCTGTCAACATTGTTCACTCGTCAGTATGTGTAAGTGCAGCCTCAGGAACTGTGAAACATTAACCTGTCAACATTGTTCACTCGTCAGTATGTGTAAGTGCAGCCTCAGGAACTGTGAAACATTAACCTGTCAACATTGTTCACTCGTCAGTATGTGTAAGTGCAGCCTCAGGAACTGTGAAACATTAACCTGTCAACATTGTTCACTCGTCAGTATGTGTAAGTGCAGCCTCAGGAATGTGTGTGCCTCAAGAACTGTGAAACATTAACCTGTCAACATTGTTCACTCGTCAGTATGTGTAAGTGCAGCCTCAGGAACTGTGAAACATTAACCTGTCAACATTGTTCACTCGTCAGTATGTGTAAGTGCAGCCTCAGGAACTGTGAAACATTAACCTGTCAACATTGTTCACTCGTCAGTATGTGTAAGTGCAGCCTCAGGAACTGTGAAACATTAACCTGTCAACATTGTTCACTCGTCAGTATGTGTAAGTGCAGCCTCAGGAACTGTGAAACATTAACCTGTCAACATTGTTCACTCGTCAGTATGTGTAAGTGCAGCCTCAGGAACTGTGAAACATTAACCTGTCAACATTGTTCACTCGTCAGTATGTGTAAGTGCAGCCTCAGGAACTGTGAAACATTAACCTGTCAACATTGTTCACTCGTCAGTATGTGTAAGTGCAGCCTCAGGAACTGTGAAACATTAACCTGTCAACATTGTTCACTCGTCAGTATGTGTAAGTGCAGCCTCAGGAACTGTGAAACATTAACCTGTCAACATTGTTCACTCGTCAGTATGTGTAAGTGCAGCCTCAGGAACTGTGAAACATTAACCTGTCAACATTGTTCACTCGTCAGTATGTGTAAGTGCAGCCTCAGGAACTGTGAAACATTAACCTGTCAACATTGTTCACTCGTCAGTATGTGTAAGTGCAGCCTCAGGAACTGTGAAACATTAACCTGTCAACATTGTTCACTCGTCAGTATGTGTAAGTGCAGCCTCAGGAACTGTGAAACATTAACCTGTCAACATTGTTCACTCGTCAGTATGTGTAAGTGCAGCCTCAGGAACTGTGAAACATTAACCTGTCAACATTGTTCACTCGTCAGTATGTGTAAGTGCAGCCTCAGGAACTGTGAAACATTAACCTGTCAACATTGTTCACTCGTCAGTATGTGTAAGTGCAGCCTCAGGAACTGTGAAACATTAACCTGTCAACATTGTTCACTCGTCAGTATGTGTAAGTGCAGCCTCAGGAACTGTGAAACATTAACCTGTCAACATTGTTCACTCGTCAGTATGTGTAAGTGCAGCCTCAGGAACTGTGAAACATTAACCTGTCAACATTGTTCACTCGTCAGTATGTGTAAGTGCAGCCTCAGGAACTGTGAAACATTAACCTGTCAACATTGTTCACTCGTCAGTATGTGTAAGTGCAGCCTCAGGAACTGTGAAACATTAACCTGTCAACATTGTTCACTCGTCAGTATGTGTAAGTGCAGCCTCAGGAACTGTGAAACATTAACCTGTCAACATTGTTCACTCGTCAGTATGTGTAACTGTGAAACATTAACCTGCATTGCTCGTCATGAACTGTGAAACATTAACCTGTCAACATTGTTCACTCGTCAGTATGTGTAAGTGCAGCCTCAGGAACTGTGAAACATTAACCTGTCAACATTGTTCACTCGTCAGTATGTGTAAGTGCAGCCTCAGGAACTGTGAAACATTAACCTGTCAACATTGTTCACTCGTCAGTATGTGTAAGTGCAGCCTCAGGAACTGTGAAACATTAACCTGTCAACATTGTTCACTCGTCAGTATGTGTAAGTGCAGCCTCAGGAACTGTGAAACATTAACCTGTCAACATTGTTCACTCGTCAGTATGTGTAAGTGCAGCCTCAGGAACTGTGAAACATTAACCTGTCAACATTGTTCACTCGTCAGTATGTGTAAGTGCAGCCTCAGGAACTGTGAAACATTAACCTGTCAACATTGTTCACTCGTCAGTATGTGTAAGTGCAGCCTCAGGAACTGTGAAACATTAACCTGTCAACATTGTTCACTCGTCAGTATGTGTAAGTGCAGCCTCAGGAACTGTGAAACATTAACCTGTCAACATTGTTCACTCGTCAGTATGTGTAAGTGCAGCCTCAGGAACTGTGAAACATTAACCTGTCAACATTGTTCACTCGTCAGTATGTGTAAGTGCAGCCTCAGGAACTGTGAAACATTAACCTGTCAACATTGTTCACTCGTCAGTATGTGTAAGTGCAGCCTCAGGAACTGTGAAACATTAACCTGTCAACATTGTTCACTCGTCAGTATGTGTAAGTGCAGCCTCAGGAACTGTGAAACATTAACCTGTCAACATTGTTCACTCGTCAGTATGTGTAAGTGCAGCCTCAGGAACTGTGAAACATTAACCTGTCAACATTGTTCACTCGTCAGTATGTGTAAGTGCAGCCTCAGGAACTGTGAAACATTAACCTGTCAACATTGTTCACTCGTCAGTATGTGTAAGTGCAGCCTCAGGAACTGTGAAACATTAACCTGTCAACATTGTTCACTCGTCAGTATGTGTAAGTGCAGCCTCAGGAACTGTGAAACATTAACCTGTCAACATTGTTCACTCGTCAGTATGTGTAAGTGCAGCCTCAGGAACTGTGAAACATTAACCTGTCAACATTGTTCACTCGTCAGTATGTGTAAGTGCAGCCTCAGGAACTGTGAAACATTAACCTGTCAACATTGTTCACTCGTCAGTATGTGTAAGTGCAGCCTCAGGAACTGTGAAACATTAACCTGTCAACATTGTTCACTCGTCAGTATGTGTAAGTGCAGCCTCAGGAACTGTGAAACATTAACCTGTCAACATTGTTCACTCGTCAGTATGTGTAAGTGCAGCCTCAGGAACTGTGAAACATTAACCTGTCAACATTGTTCACTCGTCAGTATGTGTAAGTGCAGCCTCAGGAACTGTGAAACATTAACCTGTCAACATTGTTCACTCGTCAGTATGTGTAAGTGCAGCCTCAGGAACTGTGAAACATTAACCTGTCAACATTGTTCACTCGTCAGTATGTGTAAGTGCAGCCTCAGGAACTGTGAAACATTAACCTGTCAACATTGTTCACTCGTCAGTATGTGTAAGTGCAGCCTCAGGAACTGTGAAACATTAACCTGTCAACATTGTTCACTCGTCAGTATGTGTAAGTGCAGCCTCAGGAACTGTGAAACATTAACCTGTCAACATTGTTCACTCGTCAGTATGTGTAAGTGCAGCCTCAGGAACTGTGAAACATTAACCTGTCAACATTGTTCACTCGTCAGTATGTGTAAGTGCAGCCTCAGGAACTGTGAAACATTAACCTGTCAACATTGTTCACTCGTCAGTATGTGTAAGTGCAGCCTCAGGAACTGTGAAACATTAACCTGTCAACATTGTTCACTCGTCAGTATGTGTAAGTGCAGCCTCAGGAACTGTGAAACATTAACCTGTCAACATTGTTCACTCGTCAGTATGTGTAAGTGCAGCCTCAGGAACTGTGAAACATTAACCTGTCAACATTGTTCACTCGTCAGTATGTGTAAGTGCAGCCTCAGGAACTGTGAAACATTAACCTGTCAACATTGTTCACTCGTCAGTATGTGTAAGTGCAGCCTCAGGAACTGTGAAACATTAACCTGTCAACATTGTTCACTCGTCAGTATGTGTAAGTGCAGCCTCAGGAACTGTGAAACATTAACCTGTCAACATTGTTCACTCGTCAGTATGTGTAAGTGCAGCCTCAGGAACTGTGAAACATTAACCTGTCAACATTGTTCACTCGTCAGTATGTGTAAGTGCAGCCTCAGGAACTGTGAAACATTAACCTGTCAACATTGTTCACTCGTCAGTATGTGTAAGTGCAGCCTCAGGAACTGTGAAACATTAACCTGTCAACATTGTTCACTCGTCAGTATGTGTAAGTGCAGCCTCAGGAACTGTGAAACATTAACCTGTCAACATTGTTCACTCGTCAGTATGTGTAAGTGCAGCCTCAGGAACTGTGAAACATTAACCTGTCAACATTGTTCACTCGTCAGTATGTGTAAGTGCAGCCTCAGGAACTGTGAAACATTAACCTGTCAACATTGTTCACTCGTCAGTATGTGTAAGTGCAGCCTCAGGAACTGTGAAACATTAACCTGTCAACATTGTTCACTCGTCAGTATGTGTAAGTGCAGCCTCAGGAACTGTGAAACATTAACCTGTCAACATTGTTCACTCGTCAGTATGTGTAAGTGCAGCCTCAGGAACTGTGAAACATTAACCTGTCAACATTGTTCACTCGTCAGTATGTGTAAGTGCAGCCTCAGGAACTGTGAAACATTAACCTGTCAACATTGTTCACTCGTCAGTATGTGTAAGTGCAGCCTCAGGAACTGTGAAACATTAACCTGTCAACATTGTTCACTCGTCAGTATGTGTAAGTGCAGCCTCAGGAACTGTGAAACATTAACCTGTCAACATTGTTCACTCGTCAGTATGTGTAAGTGCAGCCTCAGGAACTGTGAAACATTAACCTGTCAACATTGTTCACTCGTCAGTATGTGTAAGTGCAGCCTCAGGAACTGTGAAACATTAACCTGTCAACATTGTTCACTCGTCAGTATGTGTAAGTGCAGCCTCAGGAACTGTGAAACATTAACCTGTCAACATTGTTCACTCGTCAGTATGTGTAAGTGCAGCCTCAGGAACTGTGAAACATTAACCTGTCAACATTGTTCACTCGTCAGTATGTGTAAGTGCAGCCTCAGGAACTGTGAAACATTAACCTGTCAACATTGTTCACTCGTCAGTATGTGTAAGTGCAGCCTCAGGAACTGTGAAACATTAACCTGTCAACATTGTTCACTCGTCAGTATGTGTAAGTGCAGCCTCAGGAACTGTGAAACATTAACCTGTCAACATTGTTCACTCGTCAGTATGTGTAAGTGCAGCCTCAGGAACTGTGAAACATTAACCTGTCAACATTGTTCACTCGTCAGTATGTGTAAGTGCAGCCTCAGGAACTGTGAAACATTAACCTGTCAACATTGTTCACTCGTCAGTATGTGTAAGTGCAGCCTCAGGAACTGTGAAACATTAACCTGTCAACATTGTTCACTCGTCAGTATGTGTAAGTGCAGCCTCAGGAACTGTGAAACATTAACCTGTCAACATTGTTCACTCGTCAGTATGTGTAAGTGCAGCCTCAGGAACTGTGAAACATTAACCTGTCAACATTGTTCACTCGTCAGTATGTGTAAGTGCAGCCTCAGGAACTGTGAAACATTAACCTGTCAACATTGTTCACTCGTCAGTATGTGTAAGTGCAGCCTCAGGAACTGTGAAACATTAACCTGTCAACATTGTTCACTCGTCAGTATGTGTAAGTGCAGCCTCAGGAACTGTGAAACATTAACCTGTCAACATTGTTCACTCGTCAGTATGTGTAAGTGCAGCCTCAGGAACTGTGAAACATTAACCTGTCAACATTGTTCACTCGTCAGTATGTGTAAGTGCAGCCTCAGGAACTGTGAAACATTAACCTGTCAACATTGTTCACTCGTCAGTATGTGTAAGTGCAGCCTCAGGAACTGTGAAACATTAACCTGTCAACATTGTTCACTCGTCAGTATGTGTAAGTGCAGCCTCAGGAACTGTGAAACATTAACCTGTCAACATTGTTCACTCGTCAGTATGTGTAAGTGCAGCCTCAGGAACTGTGAAACATTAACCTGTCAACATTGTTCACTCGTCAGTATGTGTAAGTGCAGCCTCAGGAACTGTGAAACATTAACCTGTCAACATTGTTCACTCGTCAGTATGTGTAAGTGCAGCCTCAGGAACTGTGAAACATTAACCTGTCAACATTGTTCACTCGTCAGTATGTGTAAGTGCAGCCTCAGGAACTGTGAAACATTAACCTGTCAACATTGTTCACTCGTCAGTATGTGTAAGTGCAGCCTCAGGAACTGTGAAACATTAACCTGTCAACATTGTTCACTCGTCAGTATGTGTAAGTGCAGCCTCAGGAACTGTGAAACATTAACCTGTCAACATTGTTCACTCGTCAGTATGTGTAAGTGCAGCCTCAGGAACTGTGAAACATTAACCTGTCAACATTGTTCACTCGTCAGTATGTGTAAGTGCAGCCTCAGGAACTGTGAAACATTAACCTGTCAACATTGTTCACTCGTCAGTATGTGTAAGTGCAGCCTCAGGAACTGTGAAACATTAACCTGTCAACATTGTTCACTCGTCAGTATGTGTAAGTGCAGCCTCAGGAACTGTGAAACATTAACCTGTCAACATTGTTCACTCGTCAGTATGTGTAAGTGCAGCCTCAGGAACTGTGAAACATTAACCTGTCAACATTGTTCACTCGTCAGTATGTGTAAGTGCAGCCTCAGGAACTGTGAAACATTAACCTGTCAACATTGTTCACTCGTCAGTATGTGTAAGTGCAGCCTCAGGAACTGTGAAACATTAACCTGTCAACATTGTTCACTCGTCAGTATGTGTAAGTGCAGCCTCAGGAACTGTGAAACATTAACCTGTCAACATTGTTCACTCGTCAGTATGTGTAAGTGCAGCCTCAGGAACTGTGAAACATTAACCTGTCAACATTGTTCACTCGTCAGTATGTGTAAGTGCAGCCTCAGGAACTGTGAAACATTAACCTGTCAACATTGTTCACTCGTCAGTATGTGTAAGTGCAGCCTCAGGAACTGTGAAACATTAACCTGTCAACATTGTTCACTCGTCAGTATGTGTAAGTGCAGCCTCAGGAACTGTGAAACATTAACCTGTCAACATTGTTCACTCGTCAGTATGTGTAAGTGCAGCCTCAGGAACTGTGAAACATTAACCTGTCAACATTGTTCACTCGTCAGTATGTGTAAGTGCAGCCTCAGGAACTGTGAAACATTAACCTGTCAACATTGTTCACTCGTCAGTATGTGTAAGTGCAGCCTCAGGAACTGTGAAACATTAACCTGTCAACATTGTTCACTCGTCAGTATGTGTAAGTGCAGCCTCAGGAACTGTGAAACATTAACCTGTCAACATTGTTCACTCGTCAGTATGTGTAAGTGCAGCCTCAGGAACTGTGAAACATTAACCTGTCAACATTGTTCACTCGTCAGTATGTGTAAGTGCAGCCTCAGGAACTGTGAAACATTAACCTGTCAACATTGTTCACTCGTCAGTATGTGTAAGTGCAGCCTCAGGAACTGTGAAACATTAACCTGTCAACATTGTTCACTCGTCAGTATGTGTAAGTGCAGCCTCAGGAACTGTGAAACATTAACCTGTCAACATTGTTCACTCGTCAGTATGTGTAAGTGCAGCCTCAGGAACTGTGAAACATTAACCTGTCAACATTGTTCACTCGTCAGTATGTGTAAGTGCAGCCTCAGGAACTGTGAAACATTAACCTGTCAACATTGTTCACTCGTCAGTATGTGTAAGTGCAGCCTCAGGAACTGTGAAACATTAACCTGTCAACATTGTTCACTCGTCAGTATGTGTAAGTGCAGCCTCAGGAACAGTATGTGTAAGTGCAGCCTCAGGAACTGTGAAACATTAACCTGTCAACATTGTTCACTCGTCAGTATGTGTAAGTGCAGCCTCAGGAACTGTGAAACATTAACCTGTCAACATTGTTCACTCGTCAGTATGTGTAAGTGCAGCCTCAGGAACTGTGAAACATTAACCTGTCAACATTGTTCACTCGTCAGTATGTGTAAGTGCAGCCTCAGGAACTGTGAAACATTAACCTGTCAACATTGTTCACTCGTCAGTATGTGTAAGTGCAGCCTCAGGAACTGTGAAACATTAACCTGTCAACATTGTTCACTCGTCAGTATGTGTAAGTGCAGCCTCAGGAACTGTGAAACATTAACCTGTCAACATTGTTCACTCGTCAGTATGTGTAAGTGCAGCCTCAGGAACTGTGAAACATTAACCTGTCAACATTGTTCACTCGTCAGTATGTGTAAGTGCAGCCTCAGGAACTGTGAAACATTAACCTGTCAACATTGTTCACTCGTCAGTATGTGTAAGTGCAGCCTCAGGAACTGTGAAACATTAACCTGTCAACATTGTTCACTCGTCAGTATGTGTAAGTGCAGCCTCAGGAACTGTGAAACATTAACCTGTCAACATTGTTCACTCGTCAGTATGTGTAAGTGCAGCCTCAGGAACTGTGAAACATTAACCTGTCAACATTGTTCACTCGTCAGTATGTGTAAGTGCAGCCTCACTGTGTAACATTAACCTGTCAACATTGTTCACTCGTCAGTATGTGTAAGTGCAGCCTCAGGAACTGTGAAACATTAACCTGTCAACATTGTTCACTCGTCAGTATGTGTAAGTGCAGCCTCAGGAACTGTGAAACATTAACCTGTCAACATTGTTCACTCGTCAGTATGTGTAAGTGCAGCCTCGGGAAAACATTAACCTGTCAACATTGTTCACTCGTCAGTATGTGTAAGTGCAGCCTCAGGAACTGTGAAACATTAACCTGTCAACATTGTTCACTCGTCAGTATGTGTAAGTGCAGCCTCAGGAACTGTGAAACATTAACCTGTCAACATTGTTCACTCGTCAGTATGTGTAAGTGCAGCCTCAGGAACTGTGAAACATTAACCTGTCAACATTGTTCACTCGTCAGTATGTGTAAGTGCAGCCTCAGGAACTGTGAAACATTAACCTGTCAACATTGTTCACTCGTCAGTATGTGTAAGTGCAGCCTCAGGAACTGTGAAACATTAACCTGTCAACATTGTTCACTCGTCAGTATGTGTAAGTGCAGCCTCAGGAACTGTGAAACATTAACCTGTCAACATTGTTCACTCGTCAGTATGTGTAAGTGCAGCCTCAGGAACTGTGAAACATTAACCTGTCAACATTGTTCACTCGTCAGTATGTGTAAGTGCAGCCTCAGGAACTGTGAAACATTAACCTGTCAACATTGTTCACTCGTCAGTATGTGTAAGTGCAGCCTCAGGAACTGTGAAACATTAACCTGTCAACATTGTTCACTCGTCAGTATGTGTAAGTGCAGCCTCAGGAACTGTGAAACATTAACCTGTCAACATTGTTCACTCGTCAGTATGTGTAAGTGCAGCCTCAGGAACTGTGAAACATTAACCTGTCAACATTGTTCACTCGTCAGTATGTGTAAGTGCAGCCTCAGGAACTGTGAAACATTAACCTGTCAACATTGTTCACTCGTCAGTATGTGTAAGTGCAGCCTCAGGAACTGTGAAACATTAACCTGTCAACATTGTTCACTCGTCAGTATGTGTAAGTGCAGCCTCAGGAACTGTGAAACATTAACCTGTCAACATTGTTCACTCGTCAGTATGTGTAAGTCGTCACTGTGAAACATTAACCTGTCAACATTGTTCACTCGTCAGTATGTGTAAGTGCAGCCTCAGGAACTGTGAAACATTAACCTGTCAACATTGTTCACTCGTCAGTATGTGTAAGTGCAGCCTCAGGAACTGTGAAACATTAACCTGTCAACATTGTTCACTCGTCAGTATGTGTAAGTGCAGCCTCAGGAACTGTGAAACATTAACCTGTCAACATTGTTCACTCGTCAGTATGTGTAAGTGCAGCCTCAGGAACTGTGAAACATTAACCTGTCAACATTGTTCACTCGTCAGTATGTGTAAGTGCAGCCTCAGGAACTGTGAAACATTAACCTGTCAACATTGTTCACTCGTCAGTATGTGTAAGTGCAGCCTCAGGAACTGTGAAACATTAACCTGTCAACATTGTTCACTCGTCAGTATGTGTAAGTGCAGCCTCAGGAACTGTGAAACATTAACCTGTCAACATTGTTCACTCGTCAGTATGTGTAAGTGCAGCCTCAGGAACTGTGAAACATTAACCTGTCAACATTGTTCACTCGTCAGTATGTGTAAGTGCAGCCTCAGGAACTGTGAAACATTAACCTGTCAACATTGTTCACTCGTCAGTATGTGTAAGTGCAGCCTCAGGAACTGTGAAACATTAACCTGACAATTTGGATGTTCATGTAAAATGACTTATAGAAAATAAATTTTGATTTACTGTGGAGGAGACTGAGAATAATAATAAAAATAATTTTGTGATGTGAATTTAATTAAAAACAATTTGACACAAAGTTTTTAGGAAAGAGGCATTTTTTTTCACCTCATTGTTTGAAAATGAGGAATTCAAATTGACTTTTGTGAAGTATTCACGGAATTAAAATACTCCGTACAGGATCATCGAAGCTGACGGTAAATAATAAAGTGTTTTATTCAGATGTTGCATAACACAAAAGCGTCTTCACATTTTAAGTACGTCAGGTGTTTTTATTAACATAACTACTACCCATCATGAGTACGTCAGATGTTAACTTCTCCCTATTGTGAGTACATCATGTGTTATAACTACTTCCCAGCATGAGTACGTCAGATGTTAACTTCTCCCTATTGTGAGTACATCATGTGTTATAACTACCCATCATGAGTACGTCAGATGTTAACTTCTCCCTATTGTGAGTACATCATGTGTTATAACTACCCATCATGAGTACGTCAGATGTTAACTTCTCCCTATTGTGAGTACATCATGTGTTATAACTACCCATCATGAGTACGTCAGATGTTAACTTCTCCCTATTGTGAGTACATCATGTGTTATAACTACCCATCATGAGTACGTCAGATGTTAACTTCTCCCTATTGTGAGTACATCATGTGTTATAACTACCCATCATGAGTACGTCAGATGTTAACTTCTCCCTATTGTGAGTACATCATGTGTTATAACTACCCATCATGAGTACGTCAGATGTTAACTTCTCCCTATTGTGAGTACATCATGTGTTATAACTACCCATCATGAGTACGTCAGATGTTAACTTCTCCCTATTGTGAGTACATCATGTGTTATAACTACTCCCCATTACGAGTACGTCAGATGTTAACTTCTCCCTATTGTGAGTACATCATGTGTTATAACTACTCCCCATTACGAGTACGTCAGATGTTAACTTCTCCCTATTGTGAGTACATCATGTGTTATAACTACTTCCCATCATGAGTACGTCAGATGTTAACTTACCTGGAGGTTACCTGGAGGTTATTCCGGGGATCAACGCCCCCGCGGCCCGGTCCATGACCAGGCCTCCCGATGGATCAGGGCCTGATCAACTAGGCTGTTACTGCTGGCCGCACGCAGTCCGACGTACGAGCCACAGCCCGGCTGATCCGGCACTGACTTTAGGTATCTGTCCAGCTCTCTCTTGAAGGCAGCCAGGGGTTTATTTGCAATTCCCCTAATGCTTGATGGGAGGCTGTTGAACAGTCTTGGGCCCCGGACACTTATGGTGTTTTCTCTTAGTGTACCAATGGCGCCCCTACTTTTTATTGGCGGCATTTTGCATCGCCTGCCCAGTCTTTTACTTTCGTAGGGAGTGATTTCTGTGTGCAGATTTGGGACCATTCCTTCCAAGATTTTCCAAGTGTAGATTATGATATATCTCTCCCTCCTGCGTTCCAACGAGTACAGGTCAAGTGCTTCCAAGCGTTCCCAGTAGTTAAGGTGCTTGACAGAACTTATACGTGCAGTAAAGGATCTCTGTACACTCTCTAGATCTGCGATTTCACCTGCTTTGTATGGAGATGTTAATGTACAGCAGTATTCCAGCCTAGAGAGAACAAGTGATTTGAAAAGGATCATCATGGGCTTGGCATCTCTCGTTTTGAAAGTTCTCATTATCCATCCTATCATTTTCTTTGCACGTGCGATCGTGGCACTGTTGTGATCCTTGAAAGTGAGATCCTCAGACATTACTACTCCCAGGTCCCTTACATTATTTTTCCGCCCTATTGTATGGCCGGAGTCAGTAGTATACTCTGTTCTAGTTATTATCTCCTCCAGTTTTCCATAACGGAGTAGTTGGAATTTGTCCTCGTTGAACATCATATTGTTTACCGTTGCCCACTGGAAAACTTTGTTTATATCTTCTTGGAGGTTAACCGCGTCCTCAGCAGATGACAGCCTCATGCAGATCCTAGTATCATCCGCAAAGGATGATACGGTGCTGTGGTGTATATCTCTGTCTATGTCTGATATGAGGATAAGGAATAAGATGGGGGCGAGTACTGTGCCTTGTGGAACAGAGCTCTTCACTATGGCAGCCTCCGATTTAACTCTGTTGACCACTACTCTTTGTGTTCGATTTGTTAGGAAGTTGAAGATCCATCTCCCCACTTTCCCAGTTATTCCTTTAGCACGTATTTTATGGGCTATTACGCCATGATCGCATTTGTCAAATGCTTTTGCAAAGTCTGTGTATATTACATCTGCATTCTGGTTTTCTTCCAGTGCATCCAAGGCCATGTCATAGTGATCCAGTAGTTGTGAGAGGCAGGAGCGACCTGCCCTGAACCCATGTTGCCCTGGATTGTGCAGATTTTGGGAATCCAGGTGATTTGCAATCCTGCTTCTTAGCACTCTTTCAAAGATTTTTATGATGTGGGATGTCAGAGCTATTGGTCTATAGTTCTTAGCTAATGCTTTGCTACCACCTTTATGGAGTGGGGCTATATCCGTTGTTTTAAGTGACTGTGGAATTTCACCCATGTCCAAGCTCCTCCTCCATAGTGTACTTAGGGCACGTGAGAGGGGTTTCTTGCAGTTCTTAATGAAAACAGAGTTCCACGAGTCTGGGCCCGGGGCTGAGTGCATAGGCATGTTGTCAATGGCTTTTTCGAAATCTATGGGAGTTAGGGTAATGTCGGAAATCTGGCATACATTTATGGAGTTTTGAGGCTCATTCATGAAGAAGTCATTTGGGTCGTCGATCCTCAGACCGATTAGTGGTTCACTAAACACAGAGTCGTACTGGGATTTCAATATTTCACTCATTTCCTTGTTGTCGTCTGTGTAAGTCCCATCCTGTCTGAGTAAGGGCCCGATACTAGATGTGGTATTTGCCTTGTTTTTGGCATATGAAAAGAAATATTTTGAATTTCTTTCAATTTCACTAATAGCTTTAAGCTCCTCATGCCTCTCCTGGTTCCTGTAAGAGTCATTTAGCTTAAGTTCGATAGTTTCCACTTCCCTGGTCAGCGCCTCCCTTCGTGTATCAGATATTCTAGCACTCCTGAGGAGCTCAGTGACTCTTCGTCGTCTTCTGAAGAGGGAGCGTCTTTTTCTCTCCAGTTTACTCCTGCTCTTCTTCTTTCTTAGGGGAATATGCCTAGAACATGCTTCGGCTACCAGGAAGTTGATCCTTTCAAGGCACTGGTTTGGATCCATGTCATTTAAGACATCTTCCCAACATGTTTCGTTTAGGACATGGTTTACCTGGTCCCAGTTGATGCTCTTGTTGTTGAAATTGTATTTTGTGAAGACACCCTCACAGGTACATGCATTCTGTTGTTCAGGACCCCTATGCATGTACGTCTGGACTTCGATTAGATTGTGATCGGAATTAGTTGTTTTTGATATTCTTATGTCTCTTATCAGGTCCTCATTATTTGTGAAGATAAGGTCAAGTGTGTTTCCTAGTCTTGTTGGCTCCACTATCTGCTGGCTTAAGGTGTGTTTTTCGCAGAGACTTAGTAGCTCATGTGTGTGTGACCTTTCATCTGCGCTACCTCCGGGGATTGTTTCAGCTATAACATTATTTGCTACATTCTTCCATTTTGTATGCCTTAGGTTGAAATCACCAAGCAGTAAGATGTTTGGGGATGGAGCTGGAAGGTTTTCCAAACAGTAATCGATTTTCAGTAACTGTTCCTTGAACTGTTGGGAGGTTGCATCTGGTGGCTTGTATACAACCACAATGACTAGGTTTTGGTTCTCGATCTTTATTGATAGAACTTCAACTACCTCATTTGTGGTGTTCAGCAACTCCGTGCAGATCATGTGTTATAACTACTCCCCATTACGAGTACGTCAGATGTTAACTTCTCTCTATTGTGAGTACATCATGTGTTATAACTACTCCCCATTACGAGTACGTCAGATGTTAACTTCTCCCTATTGTGAGTACATCATGTGTTATAACTACTCCCCATTACGAGTACGTCAGATGTTAACTTCTCCCTATTGTGAGTACATCATGTGTTATAACTACTCCCCATTACGAGTACGCCAGGTATTATTATCATCAAACTTCAAGACAGCCGTGGAGGAGTGGGAGCACTGGATTGACTTTGTAGCTGATTTAAGGAAGGGATTACTAATAAGCTTCCTGGAAGACGCTCCAATTAACGTTATATACGATTAAGTTTTTTTTTTTCGTGGGTGATTAAGCGCTGTTGTTGCGTTTAATGAAGTTCATGCAAGCTGTTGGATTAAATATTTAATGTTTTTGATTATTTTAACATTTCAGACATTCTGGACGTTTAGGAAGTTTTATTGTGATATTGTTTTGGATATTTCTGAACATTGTCATTACCAAGTAAAATGTTAAGTACCATCTTGGTGGTGTGATGAGACACACTGACACCAGAACAGATGTCTGGTGATACACGTAATGATTTAAACGTTGTTCAAATAACCTGCTCATAGGAGAGAGGAGCTTAAGACGGCGTTTCGGTCCGACTTGGACCATCTACATTTACGACAGTGTGATTTTGTAAATGATCCAAGTCGGACAGAAACGTCGTCATAAGCTCCTCTCTCCTATGTGCGAGTTATTTGTGTAATGTTCCAGTCACGGTGTTGTGCCTTTTTGTTATAGAGTTAAACGTTTCCTGGGATTTCTCGGCCACCATGGTGGCCCGGTGGCCTGGTGGCTAAAGCTCCCGCTTCACACACGGAGGGCCCGGGTTCGATTCCCGGCGGGTGGAAATTCCGACACGTTTCCTTACACCTATTGTCCTGTTCACCTAGCAGCAAATAGGTACCTGGGTGTTAGTCGACTGGTGTGGGTCGCATCCTGGGGGACAAGATTAAGGACCCCAATGGAAATAAGTTAGACAGTCCTCGATGACGCACTGACTTTCTTGGGTTATCCTGGGTGGCTAACCCTCCGGGGTTAAAAATCCGAACGAAATCTTATCTTATCTTATGTTGCTAAACGCACCTTCTTTTTATTTGCCGTTTGTAATTAAATCCAGTTTTTATAGAGTTATGCAAGTTACCTTAACATAACCGAAATCTGAGAGTTTACAAGACACGTTTAAAAGTTTGGGTTATTCATCTCGTCCTAGAAATAACTTAGTAAAATAAGGATAGTTTATGAGAGAAGCTGTAACTGGTCTAGTATATGAACACCTGACAAATTGGACCAGACACTTTAATACAGTACGGGAAAACTTTCTGAATTAGACAGCTTCACTTGGTTTACCAACTTTAGATCAATGTCTTGATGGAACGTTATTTTCGAGAAACTGTGTTACAGACACGAGGATTCTTGTCTGGGTGTGGGCGTGTTCGGGATTGAACATGTGAAGGTGTAGCCGTGGTTATCAGGGTGTGTGGGTTTGGCCTTCCAGTGTAGGCGTGCATTTGGGTATTGGCATACGTGAACACCGGTCTCAGATAAATGTTTCTAGACGAGTGTGGGCGTGAGTGTGGGTGACCCACAGTAAGGCGGAGAGGTACAAAGAGGTTCAGTAACTTTCGTGTTGTATTAGCCAGGGTGGCGAGGTGGTAACGTACGGTATACAATAAAGAACCCTTCTTGACGCTTCCCAGCTCTTCCCTGTCCTGACACAACCTAGCCCATCCTGACTACCTAGCCCATCCTGACTACCTAGCCCATCCTGACTACCTAGCCCATCCTGACTACCTAGCCCATCCTGACTACCTAGCCCATCCTGACTACCTAGTCCATCCTGACTACCTAACCTTCCATGATGCTACGAATCATCACACTGGCTGATAGTCTCATCAGCAGCCAGGACCATTACTTAACCTTAGCTTGTACAATATTTCGGTCGAATCTGTTGCCTTTGTGGTTCGAATTCTTATCTAATTTTGTACTTAAATGTATGATCTTTTCGCCACTCAGAGGGACCTGGGACCTTCATCAAGGTCCTAGGACCGAAACGCAGGTTCTTATGCTTAACCTTACTCTCGTATATTTATCTAAGCTTTTTATTTAAAGCTCAGCATGACTCATACAGCTTTAGCTCTTGTTTTTAAATGTAATATTTTTAAAGCTACCGCTAACGTATAAATTCCACTAAGTAGCTGACAATTTGTTCCACTCATTCACAACTCTATTGCCAAGTCAGTAATTTTTCTATATTTCTAAATCTGAATTTTTGCAATCTAAACGCGTTAAACCCATAAGGGGCTGCTTACCTCGCATACCAGCTACGGAAGCCTCTGACTTACTTGGTGCTGATCATTTTTTTCTGAAACGTTTATCAAACTTAACCCTTAAACTGTCCAAGCTGATCTACGTTCACATGTGTACTGCTCCAAAAGTAGATCTACGTTTGGACAGTTTAAGGGTTAAGAGCCAAGGTATTCAGTAGCGGCTCGACGTATTTCTTTATAAAGTTGAAATTAGACATATTGGAAGTATTTCTTCAGCCATAGAGTCGTCAGGAAATGGAAGAGCCTAGCAAGTAAAGTAGTGGAGGCAGGAACCATACATAGTTTTAAGAAGAGGTATGACAAAGCTCAGGAAGCAGAGAGGGAGAGGACCTACTTGCAGTCTACCTGGAGGGAATTCCGGGGATCAACGTCCCCGCGGCCCGGTCCACGACCAGGCCTCCCGGTGGATCAGGAATGTTGTTGCATTCCATCAACGACAAATTTAGTGTTTTATAATATCTCATTAACACTACGGCATTATTAAAATTAGTCCTATTATTCCTTATATTTGTGTCGAACCACCACATGATCATCATCCCCAGGTACGTACAGAGTACATCTATGTTAATATAGTCTACGCATCAAGTCCCTCGTTTTCTCAATAAAACATTGATAGGCACACTCAATATTGGATTCCAGCATTTATCTGGGTGTGCTCTGGAAAGATTTTTACAAACAAGACTTGTCCGAGACAGTGCTCACATCATTATGGCAGAGAAAATTGACCTTAGAGAAATCCCATCTAGAAATGCAACAAACACAAATGAACAAATTTGTTCACAATTTCTCCTAGTTTGCATACTGAGTTTTGATAAATTAGACACATGTGCAACTCCATACAAAGGAGAATCTTGAAGAACAGGAGGAGAATGAGGTAATCAGTCCCTCAACCTTGAGTCGATGTGTTCAGTCCATCAATCTTGAATAGAATACGGCATATGAGCAGAGTAGCAGCTTATATACCGTATGGCAGGAGACACTGCATCAGACACTGCATCTTCTTGGGATCTTAATACTTAGGAATTCTTCGCTTGCCTAATTCTTGGGCACGACCTACTTCCACATTGAACAAATGTGACACCACCTATGACTGCTGTACCTCTCCTGCCATACGGTAATGTGACACCACCTATGACTGCTGCACCTCTCCTGCCATACGGTAATGTGACACCACCTATGACTGCTGCACCTCTCCTGCCATACGGTAATGTGACACCACCTATGACTGCTGCACCTCTCCTGCCATACAGTAATGTGACACCACCTATGACTGCTGCACCTCTCCTGCCATACGGTAATGTGACACCACCTATGACTGCTGCACCTCTCCTGCCATACAGTAATGTGACACCACCTATGACTGCTGCACCTCTCCTGCCATACGGTATATAAGCTGCTTCTCCGCTCATATGCCGTATTCTATTCAAGATTGATGGACTGAACACATCGACTCAAGGTTGAGGGACTGATTACCTCATTCTCCTCCTGTTCTTCAAGATTCTCCTTTGTATGGACTGATGAAGCCACTGTGTGGCGAAACGTTTCCTCAATAAAGATACCCAAGAGTTGCACATGTGTCTAATTTATCAACATGTCGGTTCTCTGAACCATTCATCTACGTACTCAGTTTTATCGAAAGTTTTCCAGCCGTAAAAACTGGTCCGTGTGTTCCGTGTGTTAAGAGGAAACTATGTCTAATAATAAACTGTGAGTCGCAAGTGACATACACGAGTGTGTGATATAAATGTCTGCTTGATATCTCTTTATGGACACTGATGACTCGTATCTTATCTCACCTTCGATTGACACTCCTCGTTTGAGATATCCTTTACATTCGTTCCATATTTTGTGTTTTTTTCAACACTTCCTTTTGAATGTATGTATTCCTTTTTTTGACACTTGTATATGTTGCGTTTCTTATATATCGGATTTAAATGGCTTGTAGACAATAGTGGAAAAACGAAATACCTTGCAGAATTAGCTTGCATTAGGACAGAGTTTCGATTTGTGTAAATCTTTATCAAGTCATACAGATAATACGAGATGCAAGCACGTTTGTACTTCTGGGAGGTATAGAGGTAGTGAGGTGACTGAAACGTAGACAAGTGAGAACATGACACATGGTTGTAACAAGCACTACATTGGCGAGACTTCACGCTAAGTATCATAATTCAGGAACACCAGTATGCTTGTAAGACGCACAACACTTGCGTAGTTCATGGTATGGCAAGATTTTAGTCTTGCCATATAAGAAAGGAACAGGTCCAGATGATGGTCTAGAAGCCACTTTAATTAATGAACAGAACCAAGGTTGTTAGGTAAGACACATATGCAACAGTTAGACAACTTTATTCCGAAACGTTTCGCCTACACAGTAGGCTTCTTCAGTCGAATACAGAAAGTAGGCAGGAACCGTAGAGAAGTGAAGACGATGTAATCAGTCCATCACCCTTGTAGTCGTAGAATTTGAGGTTGTCAGTCCCTCGGCCTGGAGAAGTTCAGTTCCATAGTCAGGAACTATCTGAAGATCAAGCGACAGTGCGGAGACTTAAATACTGTCGGAAGGAGAGGTGCAGAGTAGTAGTAGTAGTAGTAGTGAGAATGTAGCGACTAAGAGGTCATGTCCCTCTCAGATCCAACAGTTCTCACTTGAAAAGCTTGTCCAAGGTGTTTTCTGTACCAAGATGCCATGTGTTGCAGTGTCTGACAAGATGAACATCAAAATGGTATACAATACCTGTCGGTATTGTATACCATTTTGATGTTCAGAACCAAGGTTGATTTAGCTAAGCTAAACTGCTGGTTCACATCGTATTATAGTGTCTTGGCATTGGGATTTCATTGTCACTCACTGTTGTGTGTGTTCTGTATCTATTAAGAAAAGTATGTGTGCGTTTTCTTTTATTCACTGTCTCTGCTTCTTTGTCAGTCCTTTGTTTTCTAGAGATAACTTTTGTTTTTTTACCTCTTTTTGGGTCAGCCAAACATGGAGGAGTCAGAATCATCAGATAATAGCACAGCTGAACCTGTCTTGAGGAGGAGGAGGTAGTGGAAATGGAAGATAGGCAAGTGGCGAGAGAGGTTGAGAGGAGGAGATTTGGGGATAAAGGAAAGGGTGAGGGGGGGAGAGAGAGAAGGTGAGAGAGACTGCAAGAAACGTAGCTGGTGGTTACCTGAGGCAAACTGTGGTGCTCGTTGCAAACCACGGCTCAAGGGAAAGGGTGGATGATCACACGTGAAAACTACCACATTAAAAACTACGCCTCTAAGGGTCGCTTCTCTCCCAAAATCATAATTATTTACCTTAAAACAGCAGTTAAATTGCTTACGGTAATTGCTAGTCTCATGAAACCCGACTTTAGTCAACATAAAAATAAGACCAAATTTTAGTCTCTTGTTTTTGTTTATATTAATAAAAGGTTTAGTGTCTGTCTCTATAACATTGGTTTATAGAGCTCTGGAAATTAGTGAAAGGTCCACGAGATGGATGTTACTACTTATGCTAGTACATATTGATTTCTTTAAGTTTTAGTCGTGTGAGTGGCTAGTTTATTGTGCATCCTGTGAGCGGTAGCCCAAAAAAAATAAAAGGATTATAGAGGTCACAGAGGGTCTTTGCTAGGAACAAATATTAGTCGTTTCTGGTGGCCTGGTGGTTAACGCTCTGGCTTCACACGGCGAGGGCCTGAGTTCGATTCCCAGCCAGAGTAGAAACATTGGACGTGTTTCTTTCCACCTGTTGTCTATGTTCCCCATCAGTAAAATGGGTACCTGGGTGTTAGTCGACTGGTGTGGGTCGCATCCTGGGACACTGACCTAAGGAGGCCTGGTCACAGACCGGGCCGCGGGGGCGTTGACCCCCGGAACTCTCTCCAGGTAAACTCCAGATAAACATACTTAATGTGCGCAATACAGTATGAAATACAATTTAAAAAGAAGTGATATCACTACTAAAAAACATTGGTAGTAATTGGGTTGCAATTTCCTCAATAAAAAAAAAATTCTTTATCTAATCGATGGAAAATGTGGTTATATCCTCCAGATTTCTGGTATCTTATTATTTACAATAAGGTGAGTTACCATATCCTGTAAGGTATGCATGGAGGTGTGTCTGAAGGGTTGGATATAATTCTCCAGTGTGTTTCCTTCCTTCCCCTCTCTGCGTTTGTCTGAATCTCTCTCTCTCTTTTCTCTCTCTCTCTCTCTCTCTCTCTCTCTCTCTCTCTCTCTCTCTCTCTCTCTCTCTCTCTCTCTCTCTCTCTCTCTCTCTCTCTCTCTCTCTCTCTCTCTCTCTCTCTCTCTCTCTCTCTCTCCCTTCCCCTCTCCCTCTCTCTCCCTTCCCCTCCCTTCCCCTCTCCCTCTCTCTCTCCCCCTTCCCCTCTCCCTTCTCCCTCCCCCCTACCCCCTCCCCTTCTCTCCCTCCCTCTCTCTGCTCCAGTTTATTTCATTCCTCCCTTCGTTTTTTTTTTTACACAGAGTTTGACAAGGTTAAGGATCTCTAGTTTTATTGACAAGCTATTTACAGGTTAAGGATTTCTAACTTCATTGACAAGGTAAGAGCTGTTACCTACATCAGCTCATTTGAAAGCATTTTTATCGTTATGAGACATACAAGTAGGGAACAGGATGAATTTGGAGCCATCTGTGGGCCAGCATTTTCATTTGATCAACTGACGTTATCTCGTTGACATTATGCTGTACGAATGTGTTCCATACTAGAGTCATCCTGGGTATATATGATCTCAGATGGAGTGATGTTCTGGAGAAGGGTACAGCCAGAGTGAAGTTGCTGCTTTCTGCCCGTCTTGTGGCATAAAAGCTTGTTTCACGCTGTCCTCGAAGTGGATCCAAGTGTGGTACTTTGACAATATTGGCCTTGTACATAACAGTAAGGCCACCCACATCCCTCCTATGTTGAAGGCTCTGCTGAAATGACAGATCTATCCAGGATGGGTCCAGGCGAGAGATGAGACGTCTTTCTCTGTTCTCCACTCTGTCAAGCAGTCGCAGATGAGAGGGGGGCAGACAAACCAAGAAAGTGGAGCATACTCAAGGTGTGAGCGTACTTGTGCCTCGTACAGAATCTTGCAACCCCTACTGTCAAGCAGATGCGAGATACGGCGAAGTGCTGTAAGCTTCCTGGCTGCCTTGTTTGCAAGATTTACATGGTTCTTCATGGTTAGTTTGGAGTCAAATTTCACCCCAAGGATATCAACTTCTTCTCCAGGTGCCAACACCCTCCTATTCATCCTTACTACTGCACCAGCATTACCATCATGGTGCCTAGAGACGATCATCATTTGCGTTTTCTCAGGTGCAAATGTTACTTGCCATCTATTTCCCCAAGCTGATATAGCTCTTAGCTGGTGATTGATGTAGCTTAGAACAGCTGGCATTTCTTCTCTTGGATAAGTGAATGTCAGTGTACAGTCGTCTGCATATGCATGTGATTCTGGGATGAGATGAAGAAGGTCGTTGAAGTAGACATTCCATAACAATGGACCCAGCACACTTCCTTGTGGAACACTTGCCCCAATAGGATGCCTTGCTGATTCCGTTCCATTGAGAACTACTCTTAGAGATCTACCATGAGGGTAATCACTGAGGAGACATAACGTAGAACCTGCAATTCCCAGTGCTTGAAGTTTTGCTAAGAGGCCCAGGTGCCACACCCGGTCGAAAGCGCCAGCAATGTCCAGTGCTACCACACGGCTGACTTTGGATTCATCCAGTGACTGGTGCCACTTAGTGGAGAGGTTTAACAACAGATCAGCAGCAGAGTAACCTTTCCTGAAGCCATACTGACGATCACAAAGTAGTGAGTGGTAGTCAAAAAACTCTGTCATTTGTCTTGAGATTATTGTCTCAAGGATCTTACCAGTGATTGACAGGAGTGACACTGGTCTGTAGTTGCTGATTTCTGCTCTGTTCTTCTTTTCGTGAACAGGGACTACATTTGCCTCTTTCCACAGAGAGGGCCATTTACACTGTACTAGACAGTGCTGAAAGATGCGAGTTAGAGGTGCTGCTAGCTGGTCTGCACATCTCGGCAATCTTGGGCTCAACTTGCCTTTTCTTGGTCAAGTGATTTAAGAAGGAAATGCACCTCCTCCTGCCTTATTGTCACCACTGACAGTTTTGACACAGTTCTTGCAGCTAGCCAAGGAGGGTCCCTTGCTGGATCTGGAACTTGCATTTTGGTAGCAAAGTGTTCAGCAAAGAGGTCTGCCTTCTCTTGACTACTAGTAGAGGTGGTCCCATCCTGTCGATTTAGAGGTGGAATGAGTTCATCAGGCAGATAACCTTGTCTGTCCTTGACCAGGGACCACCAGGTTTTGGAGCCTACCCTACCTGATGCTAGCTTTCTTTTTGTGTCCACCTCCCATTTAGCAATGGCCCACTTTTGAACATCACCCATATGCTTACAGGCTTGCCTGTGCAAGTTCCTGTTATAGGTGGTAGGATGTATCTTATACCTTCGCCATGCTTTGTACTTAGCAGTAGCAGCCTCTCTACAACGAAAGCCAAACCAAAGCTGATGTGTAGGCTTCGTCACATATTGCCGGTGAGGAATGTGTTCTTGTTGTAGATTAAGGATGTGTCCAGTGAAGGCTTTCACTGGAGAAGAACATTCCAATCGGTGGTGGCGAGCTCAGAGCAAAGGGCTGGCCAATTGCCTCTTTCCCATAGCCAGGTTGTGTGTGTGGATTCCTCACATCATTCTGTTGGGATCTTAAGTGTCGTAAAAACAGCCTTGTGGTCAGACGATCCAACGTAGCCGAGGGGTTGACAAGTGACTATGCCTTCTGCCAGATCACTCACTACTGGGTCAAGGGAGGAGCCAGAGATGTGAGTAGGGAAATCAACAAAGTTTCTCATGTCAAATACTGCAAGAAGGTCATCAAAGTCCCTCTGTATAAGGTGTTGGTTGAGGTCACCAACAATTATGATATGTTGACAGTTGTGTTGTAGCAGAAGGGAGTCCATATTTTCCATTAGGAAGTTGATGGGGTCTGCATGTTGCCACTGAGGCCTGTACATGGCACATGCTAGTACAGAGGTACTAGTGTTTATACAGAGCTTGAAGAACATCATTTCAAGATGTGTAGGGGTGGCAACATCAATGTGCTGGGCATGAACACTTTTAGAGAAGCACACAGCAACACCTCCTCCTTGCCCTTGCCTGTCCCTTCTCATCCATGAGGTGTAGCCAGCAATTCTTGCAAAATTTTCTGGAGTCCTGTCGTCCAAAAATGTTTGAACAACAGCTATCGTGTCGGGACGTCGAGTGTTCACAAAACTATGTGTGAGCTCTCCGACATTAGTAATGAAACCTCTAATGTTGGCCGACAGGATGCTAATAGACTGGCTCTCTGCGTTTGTCTCTCTCTCTCTCTCTCTCTCTCTCTCTCTCTCTCTCTCTCTCTCTCTCTCTCTCTCTCTCTCTCTCTCTCTCTCTCTCTCTCTCTCTCTCTCTCTCCCTCTCTCCTTCCCTCTCCCTCTCCCTCTCTCCCTCCATCTCTCCCTCCCCCTCTCTCCCACTCCTTCTCTCCCACTCCTTCTCTCCTTCCCCTTCTCTCCCTCTCTCTCTCTGCTCCAGTGTGCTTCCTTCTTCCCCTCTCTGCGTTTGTCTGTATCTCTCTCTCTCTCTCTCTTTCTCTCCTTCCCTCTCTCTCTCCCTCTCCCCCTCTCTCCCTCTCCCTCCTTCCCTCCCTCCTTCTCTCCCTCTCTTCCTCCCATTCTCCACCCTCCCCTCCCTCCCCTCCCTCTTTTTTATTTTTCTTCCTCCTCCTTCTCTTGCTCAACGTTGAATCCTCAATAATCGTCCACTCTGGCGTGATCATCATCATGCTTGACCCTCACACCCAGGCCTGACCTTGTGGTCACTTTTGGAATCTCAGGACATAAACAGTGTGGCAAGGGAACCTGGCTGGAAGCACTTGCACCTACAGTAGTACTCACCATATAAATAGCTTTACAACAGGACGAGTGGCTCTTCCTCTAGGACAAAGGCTCTTTCCATATATTTCATACATTTGAGAGAGTATTTTAAAAGTTACGTAAACCCCTTTCTGAATCTACAAAAGATTGGATAGAGACTCGAAACAACGTGGATCCCCGACACGCAGCAGTGTTACGTAGATGGCGATTGAACCCCCCTTGACTTGTTGGAGGAGGGGCCTCCCCATGACTGTTTCGAAACATAGTCCATACTGGTAGTAGGTACAGCGCTCTAACAATTCACTCTTGAAAGTTAGACTGACTTTTAAAACTTCTTTTTAAAGGGATACGAAAATGTCTTTCTTTTTTTTTGGGGGGAAGCCTTAAATTTTTCGGAATAGACAGGTAAGCAGGCGAAAGGCCGCCATCAAATGACCAACCTGCTCTACTGAGCAGGTGTTGAGTGACTTAAATCCTGTGACAGGAAAAATTTTCACTTTTCTCTTGACAAAGCAACGTCTACTGTCATCTCTGATGAGAGTAGACTTTACTGGTGTTCTGTTGTACCACGTGCCTGCATATGTCTAATTATGTGTCTAATTATATGTGCCACCTTTTAAATCCGCCGACAGCGTGAATTTGCCTTAGAATATTGGTGGAGTAAATAAAGGGGAATACGGACAGAGGGGAGAAGAAGAGGAAAGGTAATAGAGAGAGAATGAAGAAGACAGGAGGGGAAGATGGAGGGAGTGAGTTAGGATAGGAGTGAGAGAGGGTGGGAGAGGTAAACACCTACATACATCTACCTTATTTATTATCTAGGAGAGGCAGAGAACAGGCAGGAGTAAACACACCTGTCAACCATGCAAGTTGCTGGTCTGCATTGCAGCTATTATGCAATTATCTCTCACTCTTCACTGCCCTTGTTCCTCCCAGTGGTCACTGCCCTGGCTCCTCCCAGTGGTCACTGCCCTGGCTCCTCCCAGTGGTCACTGCCCTGGCTCCTCCCAGTGGTCACTGCCCTGGCTCCTCCCAGTGGTCACTGCCCTGGCTCCTCCCAGTGGTCACTGCCCTGGCTCCTCCCAGTGGTCACTGCTCTGGCTCCTCCCAGTGGTCACTGCTCTGGCTCCTCCCAGTGGTCACTGCCCTGGCTCCTCCCAGTGGTCACTGCCCTGGCTCCTCCCAGTGGTCACTGCCCTGGCTCCCAGTGGTCACTGCCCTGGCTCCTCCCAGTGGTCACTGCCCTGGCTCCTCCCAGTGGTCACTGCCCTGGCTCCTCCCAGTGGTCACTGCCCTGGCTCCTCCCAGTGGTCACTGCCCTGGCTCCTCCCAGTGATCACTGCCCTGGCTCCTCCCAGTGGTCACTGCCCTGGCTCCTCCCAGTGGTCACTGCCCTGGCTCCTCCCAGTGGTCACTGCCCTGGCTCCTCCCAGTGGTCACTGCCCTGGCTCCTCCCAGTGGTCACTGCCCTGGCTCCTCCCAGTGGTCACTGCCCTGGCTCCTCCCAGTGGTCACTGCCCTGGCTCCTCCCAGTGGTCACTGCCCTGGCTCCTCCCAGTGGTCACTGCCCTGGCTCCTCCCAATGGTCACTGTTCTGGCTCCTCCCAGAGGTCACTGCCCTGGCTCCTCCCAGTGGTCACTGCCCTGGCTCCTCCCAGTGATCACTGCCCTGGCTCCTCCCAGTGGTCACTGCCCTGGCTCCTCCCAGTGGTCACTGCTCTGCCTTCTCCCAGTGGTCACTGCCCTGGCTCCTCCCTGGCTCCTCCCAGTGGTCACTGCCCTGGCTCCTCCCAGTGGTCACTGCCCTGGCTCCTCCCAGTGGTCACTGCCCAGTGGCTGGCTCCTCCCAGTGGTCACTGCCCTGGCTCCTCACAGTGGTCACTGCCCTGGCTCCTCCCAATGGTCACTGCTCTGGCTCCTCCCAGTGGTCACTGCCCTGGCTCCTCCCAGCGATCACTGCTCTGGCTCCTCCCAATGGTCACTGCTCTGGCTCCTCCCAGTGGTCACTGCCCTGGCTCCTCCCAGTGGTCACTGCCCTTGCTCCTCCCAGTGATCACTGCCCTGGCTCCTCCCAGTGGTCACTGCCCTGGCTCCTCCCAGTGGTCACTGCCCTGGCTCCTCCCAATGGTCACTGCTCTGGCTCCTCCCAGTGGTCACTGCCCTGGCTCCTCCCAGCGATCACTGCCCTGGCTCCTCCCAATGGTCACTGCTCTGGCTCCTCCCAGTGGTCACTGCCATGGCTCCTCCCAGTGGTCACTGCCCTGGCTACTCCCAGTGATCACTGCCCTGGCTCCTCCCAGTGGTCACTGCCCTGGCTCCTCCCAATGGTCACTGCTTTGGCTCCTCCCAGTGGTCACTGCCCTGGCTCCTCCCAGTGATCACTGCCCTGGCTCCTCCCAGTGGCCACTGCCCTGGCTCCTCCCAGTGGTCACTGCCCTGGCTCCTCCCAGTGGTCACTGCTCTGGCTCCTCCCAGTGGTCACTGCCCTGGCTCCTCCCAGTGGTCACTGCCCTGGCTCCTCCCAGCAATCACTGCCCTGGCTCCTCCCAGTGGTCACTGCCCTGGCTCCTCCCAGTGGTCACTGCCCTGGCTCCTCCCAGTGGTCACTGCCCTGGCTCCTCCCAGTGGTCACTGCCCTGGCTCCTCCCAGTGGTCACTGCTCTGGCTCCTCCCAGTGGTCACTGCCCTGGCTCCTCCCAGCGATCACTGCCCTGGCTCCTCACAGTGGTCACTGCCCTGGCTCCTCCCAGCGATCACTGCCCTGGCTCCTCCCAGTGGTCACTGCCCTGGCTCCTCCCAGTGGTCACTGCCCTGGCTCCTCCCAGCGATGACTGCCCTGGCTCCTCCCAGTGGTCACTGCTGTGGCTCCTCCCAGCGATCACTGCCCTGGCTCCTCCCAGCGATCACTGCCCTGGCTCCTCCCAGCGATCACTGCCCTGGCTCCACCCAGCGATCACTGCCCTGGCTCCTCCCAGTGGTCACTGCCCTGGCTCCTCCCAGTGATCACTGCCCTGGCTCCTCCCAGTGGTCACTGCCCTGGCTCCTCCCAGCGATCACTGCCCTGGCTCCTCCCAATGGTCACTGCCCTGGCTCCTCCCAGTGGTCACTGCCCTGGCTCCTCCCATTGGTCACTGCTCTGGCTTCTCCCAGTGGTCACTGCCCTGGCTCCTCCCAGCGATCGCTGCCCTGGCTCCTCCCAGTGGTCACTGCCCTGGCTCCTCCCAGCGATCACTGCCCTGGCTCCTCCCAGTGGTCACTGCTCTGGCTCCTCCCAGTGGCCACTGCCCTGGCTCCTCCCAGCGATCACTGCCCTGGCTCCTCCCAGTGGTCACTGCCCTGGCTCCTCCCAGCGATCACTGCCCTGGCTCCTCCCAGTGGTCACTGCCCTGGCTCCTCCCAGTGGTCACTACCCTGGCTCCTCCCAGTGGTCACTACCCTGGCTCCTCGCAGTGGTCACTGCCCTGGCTCCTCCCAGCGATCACTGCCCTGGCTCCTCCCAGCGATCACTGCCCTGGCTCCTCCCAGTGGTCACTGCCCTGGCTCCTCCCAGTGGTCACTGCCCTGGCTCCTCCCAGTGATCACTGCCCTGGCTCCTCCCAGTGGTCACTGCCCTGGCTCCTCCCAGCAATCATTGCCCTGGCTCCTCCCAGTGGTCACTGCCCTGGCTCCTCCCAGTGGTCACTGCCCTGGCTCCTCCCAGTGATCACTGCCCTGGCTCCTCCCAGTGATCACTGCCCTGGCTCCTCCCAATGGTCACTGCTCTGGCTCCTCCCATTGGTCACTGCTCTGGCTCCTCCCAGTGGTCACTGCCCTGGCTCCTCCCAGTGGTCACTGCCCTGGCTCCTCCCAGTGGTCACTGCCCTGACTCCTCCCAGTGGTCACTGCCCTGGCTCCTCCCAGCGATCACTGCCCTGGCTCCTCCCAGTGGTCACTGCCCTGGCTCCTCCCAGCGATCACTGCCCTGGCTCCTCCCAGTGGTCACTGCCCTGGCTCCTCCCAGTGGACACTACCCTGGCTCCTCCCAGTGGTCACTACCCTGGCTCTTCCCAGTGGTCACTGCCCTGGCTCCTCCCAGCGATCACTGCCCTGGCTCCTCCCAGCGATCACTGCCCTGGCTCCTCCCAGTGGTCACTGCCCTGGCTGCTCCCAGTGGTCACTACTCTGGCTCCTCCCAGTGATCACTGCCCTGGCTCCTCCCAGTGATCACTGCCCTGGCTCCTCCCAGTGGTCACTGCTCTGGCTCCTCCCAGTGGTCACTGCTCTGGCTCCTCCCAGTGGTCACTGCCCTCGCTCCTCCCAGTGGTCACTGCTCTGGCTCCTCCCAGTGGTCACTGCCCTGGCTCCTCCCAGTGGTCACTGCCCTGGCTCCTCCCAGTGGTCACTGCCCTGGCTCCTCCCAGTGATCACTGCCCTGGCTCCTCCCAGTGGTCACTGCCCTGGCTCCTCCCAGCAATCACTGCCCTGGCTCCTCCCAGTGGTCACTGCCCTGGCTCCTCCCAGTGGTCACTGCCCTGGCTCCTCCCAGTGGTCACTGCCCTGGCTCCTCCCAGCGATCACTGCCCTGGCTCCTCCCAGTGGTCACTGCCCTGGCTCCTCCCAGCGATCACTGCCCTGGCTCCTCCCAGTGGTCACTGCCCTGGCTCCTCCCAGTGGTCACTACCCTGGCTCCTCCCAGTGGTCACTACCCTGGCTCCTCCCAGTGGTCACTGCCCTGGCTCCTCCCATCGATCACTGCCCTGGCTCCTCCCAGTGGTCACTGCCCTGGCTCCTCCCAGTGGTCACTGCCCTGGCTCCTCCCAGTGGTCACTGCCCTGGCTCCTCCCAGTGGTCACTGCCCTGGCTCCTCCCAGCAATCACTGCCCTGGCTCCTCCCAGTGGTCACTGCCCTGGCTCCTCCCAGTGGTCACTGCCCTGGCTCCTCCCAGTGATCACTTCCCTGGCTCCTCCCAGTGATCACTGCCCTGGCTCCTCCCAGTGGTCACTGCTCTACCTCCTCCCATTGGTCACTGCTCTGGCTCCTCCCAGTGGTCACTGCCCTGGCTCCTCCCAGTGGTCACTGCCCTGGCTCCTCCCAGTGGTCACTGCCCTGGCTCCTCCCAGTGGTCACTGCCCTGGCTCCTCCCAGCGATCACTGCCCTGGCTCCTCCCAGTGGTCACTGCCCTGGCTCCTCCCAGCGATCACTGCCCTGGCTCCTCCCAGTGGTCACTGCCCTGGCTCCTCCCAGTGCACACTACCCTGGCTCCTCCCAGTGGTCACTACCCTGGCTCCTCCCAGTGGTCACTGCCCTGGCTCCTCCCAGCGATCACTGCCCTGGCTCCTCCCAGCGATCACTGCCCTGGCTCCTCCCTGTGGTCACTGCTCTGGCTGCTCCCAGTGGTCACTACTCTGGCTCCTCCCAGTGATCACTGCCCTGGCTCCTCCCAGTGATCACTGCCCTGGCTCCTCCCAGTGGTCACTGCTCTGGCTCCTCCCAGTGGTCACTGCTCTGGCTCCTCCCAGTGGTCACTGCCCTGGCTCCTCCCAGTGGTCACTGCTCTGGCTCCTCCCAGTGGTCACTGCCCTGGCTCCTCCCAGTGGTCACTGCCCTGGCTCCTCCCAGTGGTCACTGCCCTGGCTCCTCCCAGTGATCACTGCCCTGGCTCCTCCCAGTGGTCACTGCCCTGGCTCCTCCCAGTGGTCACTGCCCTGGCTCCTCCCAGTGGTCACTGCCCTGGCTCCTCCCAGTGGTCACTGCCCTGGCTCCTCCCAGTGATCACTGCCCTGGCTCCTCCCAGTGGTCACTGCCCTGGCTCCTCCCAGTGGTCACTGCTCTGGCTCCTCCCAGTGGTCACTGCCCTGGCTCCTCCCAGTGGTCACTGCCCTGGCTCCTCCCAGCGATCACTGCCCTGGCTCCTCCCAGTGATCACTGCCCTGGCTCCTCCCAGTGGTCACTGCCCTGGCTCCTCCCAGTGGTCACTGCCCTGGCTCCTCCCAGTGGTCACTGCCCTGGCTCCTCCCAGCGATCACTGCCCTGGCTCCTCCCAGTGGTCACTGCCCTGGCTCCTCCCAGTGGTCACTGCCCTGGCTCCTCCCAGTGGTCACTGCCCTGGCTCCTCCCAGCGATCACTGCCCTGGCTCCTCCCAGTGATCACTGCCCTGGCTCCTCCCAGTGGTCACTGCCCTGGCTCCTCCCAGCGATCACTGCCCTGGCTCCTCCCAGTGGTCACTGCCCTGGCTCCTCCCAGCGATCACTGCCCTGGCTCCTCCCAGTGGTCACTACCCTGGCTCCTCCCAGTGGTCACTACCCTGGCTCCTCCCAGTGGTCACTGCCCTGGCTCCTCCCAGCGATCACTGCCCTGGCTCCTCCCAGCGATCACTGCCCTGGCTCCTCCCAGCGATCACTGCCCTGGCTCCTCCCAGTTTTCACTGCCCTGGCTCCTCCCAGTGGTCACTGCCCTGGCTCCTCCCAGTGATCACTGCCCTGGCTCCTCCCAGTGGTCACTGCTCTGGCTCCTCCCAGTGGTCACTGCTCTGGCTCCTCCCAGTGGTCACTGCCCTGGCTCCTCCCAGTGGTCACTGCTCTGGCTCCTCCCAGTGGTCACTGCCCTGGCTCCTCCCAGTGATCACTGCCCTGGCTACTCCCAGTGATCACTGCCCTGGCTCCTCCCAGTGGTCACTGCTCTGGCTCCTCCCAGTGGTCACTGCTCTGGCTCCTCCCAGTGGTCACTGCCCTGGCTCCTCCCAGTGGTCACTGCTCTGGCTCCTCTCAGTGGTCACTGCCCTGGCTCCTCCAAGTGGTCACTGCCCTGGCTCCTCCCAGTGGTCACTGCCCTGGCTCCTCCCAGTGGTCACTGCCCTGGCTCCTCCCAGCGATCACTGCCCTGGCTCCTCCCAGTGGTCACTGCCCTGGCTCCTCCCAGCGATCACTGCCCTGGCTCCTCCCAGTGGTCACTGCCCTGGCTCCTCCCAGTGGTCACTACCCTGGCTCCTCCCAGTGGTCACTACCCTGGCTCCTCCCAGTGGTCACTGCCCTGGCTCCTCCCAGCGATCACTGCCCTGGCTCCTCCCAGCGATCACTGCCCTGGCTCCTCCCAGTGGTCACTGCCCTGGCTCCTCCCAGTGGTCACTACTCTGGCTCCTCCCAGTGATCACTGCCCTGGCTCCTCCCAGTGATCACTGCCCTGGCTCCTCCCAGTGGTCACTGCTCTGGCTTCTCCCAGTGGTCACTGCTCTGGCTCCTCCCAGTGGTCACTGCCCTGGCTCCTCCCAGTGGTCACTGCTCTGGCTCCTCCCAGTGGTCACTGCCCTGGCTCCTCCCAGTGGTCACTGCCCTGCCTCCTCCCAGTGGTCACTGCCCTGGCTCCTCCCAGTGATCACTGCCCTGGCTCCTCCCAGTGGTCACTGCCCTGGCTCCTCCCAGCAATCACTGCCCTGGCTCCTCCCAGTGGTCACTGCCCTGGCTCCTCCCAGTGGTCACTGCCCTGGCTCCTCCCAGTGATCACTGCCCTGGCTCCTCCCAGTGATCACTGCCCTGGCTCCTCCCAGTGGTCACTGTTCTGGCTCCTCCCAGTGGTCACTGCTCTGGCTCCTCCCAGTGGTCACTGCCCTGGCTCCTCCCAGTGGTCACTGCCCTGGCTCCTCCCAGTGGTCACTGCCCTGGCTCCTCCCAGTGGTCACTGCCCTGGCTCCTCCCAGCGATCACTGCCCTGGCTCCTCCCAGTGGTCACTGCCCTGGCTCCTCCCAGCGATCACTGCCCTGGCTCCTCCCAGTGGTCACTGCCCTGACTCCTCCCAGTGGTCACTACCCTGGCTCCTCCCAGTGGTCACTACCCTGGCTCCTCCCAGTGGTCACTGCCCTGGCTCCTCCCAGCGATCACTGCCCTGGCTCCTCCCAGCGATCACTGCCCTGGCTCCTCCCAGTGGTCACGGCCCTGGCTGCTCCCAGTGGTCGCTACTCTGGCTCCTCCAAGTGATCACTGCCCTGGCTCCTCCCAGTGATCACTGCCCTGGCTCCTCTCAGTGGTCACTGCTCTGGCTCCTCCCAGTGGTCACTGCTCTGGCTCCTCCCAGTGGTCACTGCCCTGGCTCCTCCCAGTGGTCACTGCTCTGGCTCCTCCCAGTGGTCACTGCCCTGGCTCCTCCCAGTGGTCACTGCCCTGGCTCCTCCCAGTGGTCACTGCCTTGGCTCCTCCCAGTGATCACTGCCCTGGCTCCTCCCAGTGGTCACTGCCCTGGCTCCTCCCAGCAATCACTGCCCTGGCTCCTCCCAGTGGTCACTGCCCTGGCTCCTCCCAGTGGTCACTGCCCTGGCTCCTCCCAGTGATCACTGCCCTGGCTCCTCCCAGTGATCACTGCCCTGGCTGCTCCCAGTGGTCACTGCTCTGGCTCCTCCCAGTGGTCACTGCCCTGGCTCCTCCCAGTGGTCACTGCCCTGGCTCCTCCCAGTGGTCACTGCCCTGGCTCCTCCCAGTGATCACTGCCCTGGCTCCTCCCAGTGGTCACTGCCCTGGCTCCTCCCAGCAATCACTGCCCTGGCTCCTCCCAGTGGTCACTGCCCTGGCTCCTCCCAGCGATCACTGCCCTGGCTCCTCCCAGCGATCACTGCCCTTGCTCCTCCCAGTGGTCACTGCCCTGGCTCCTCCCAGCGATCACTGCCCTGGCTCCTCCCAGTGGTCACTGCCCTGGCTCCTCCCAGCGATCACTGCCCTGGCTCCTCCCAGTGGTCACTACCCTGGCTCCTCCCAGTGGTCACTACCCTGGCTCCTCCCAGTGGTCACTGCCCTGGCTCCTCCCAGCGATCACTGCCCTGGCTCCTCCCAGCGATCACTGCCCTGGCTCCTCCCAGCGATCACTGCCCTGGCTCCTCCCAGTGGTCACTGCCCTGGCTCCTCCCAGTGGTCACTGCCCTGGCTCCTCCCAGTGATCACTGCCCTGGCTCCTCCCAGTGGTCACTGCCCTGGCTCCTCCCAGTGGTCACTGCCCTGGCTCCTCCCAGTGGTCACTGCCCTGGCTCCTCCCAGTGGTCACTGCCCTGGCTCCTCCCAGTGGTCACTGCCCTGGCTCCTCCCAGTGGTCACTGCCCTGGCTCCTCCCAGTGATCACTGCCCTGGCTCCTCCCAGTGGTCACTGCTCTGGCTCCTCACTGTCACCCTGGCTCCTCCCAGTGGTCACTGCCCTGGCTCCTCCCAGTGGTCACTGCCCTGGCTCCTCCCAGTGGTCACTGCCCTGGCTCCTCCCAGTGGTCACTGCCCTGGCTCCTCCCAGTGGTCACTGCCCTGGCTCCTCCCAGTGGTCACTGCCCTGGCTCCTCCCAGTGGTCACTGCCCTGGCTCCTCCCAGTGGTCACTGCCCTGGCTCCTCCCAGTGGTCACTGCCCTGGCTCCTCCCAGTGGTCACTGCCCTGGCTCCTCCCAGTGGTCACTGCCCTGGCTCCTCCCAGTGGTCACTGCCCTGGCTCCTCCCAGTGGTCACTGCCCTGGCTCCTCCCAGTGGTCACTGCCCTGGCTCCTCCCAGTGGTCACTGCCCTGGCTCCTCCCAGTGGTCACTGCCCTGGCTCCTCCCAGTGGTCACTGCCCTGGCTCCTCCCAGTGGTCACTGCCCTGGCTCCTCCCAGTGGTCACTGCCCTGGCTCCTCCCAGTGGTCACTGCCCTGGCTCCTCCCAGTGTCACCTTGGCTCCTCCCAGTGGTCACTGCCCTGGCTCCTCCCAGTGGTCACTGCCCTGGCTCCTCCCAGTGGTCATTGCCCTGGCTCCTCCCAGTGGTCACTGCCCTGGCTCCTCCCAGTGGTCACTGCCCTGGCTCCTCCCAGTGGTCACTGCCCTGGCTCCTCCCCACTGCCCTGGCTCCTCCCAGGTCACTGCCCTGGCTCCTCCCAGTGGTCACTGCCCTGGCTCCTCCCAGTGGTCACTGCCCTGGCTCCTCCCAGTGGTCACTGCCCTGGCTCCTCCCAGTGGTCACTGCCCTGGCTCCTCCCAGTGGTCACTGCCCTGGCTCCTCCCAGTGGTCACTGTCCTGGCTCCTCCCAGTGGTCACTGCCCTGGTTCCTCCCAGTGGTCACTGCCCTGGCTCCTCCCAGTGGTCACTGCCCTGGCTCCTCCCAGTGGTCACTGCCCTGGCTCCTCCCAGTGATCACTGCCCTGGTCACTGCCCTGGCTCCTCCCAGTCCCAGGATCACTGCCCTGGCTCCTCCCAGTGGTCACTGCCCTGGCTCCTCCCTGTCACTGCCCTGCCTCCCCCCACTGGTCACTGCCCTGGCTCCTCCCAGTGATCACTGCCCTGGCTCCTCCCAGTGGTCACTGCCCTGGCTCCTCCCAGCGATCACTGCCCTGGCTCCTCCCAGTGGTCACTGCCCTGGCTCCTCCCAGCGATCACTGCCCTGGCTCCTCCCAGCGATCACTGCCCTGGCTCCTCCCAGTGGTCACAGCCCTGGCTCCTCCCAGTGATCACTGCCCTGGCTCCTCCCAGTGGTCACTGCCCTGGCTCCTCCCAGTGATCACTGCCCTGGCTCCTCCCAGTGGTCACTGCCCTGGCTCCTCCCAGTGGTCACTGCCCTGGCTCCTCCCAGTGGTCACTGCCCTGGCTCCTCCCAGTGGTCACTGCCCTGGCTCCTCCCCGATCACTGCCCTGGCTCCTGGTCACTGCCCTGGCTGCTCCCAGTGGTCACTGCCCTGGCTCCTCCCAGTGGTCACTGCCCTGGCTCCTCCCAGTGATCACTGCCCTGGCTCCTCCCAGTGGTCACTGCCCTGGCTCCTCCCAGTGGTCACTGCCCTGGCTCCTCCCAGTGGTCACTGCCCTGGCTCCTCCCAGTGATCACTGCCCTGGCTCCTCCCTGTGGTCACTGCCCTGGCTCCTCCCAGTGATCACTTCCCTGGCTCCTCCCAGTGGTCAGGTCACTGCCCTGGCTCCTCCCAGTGGTCACTGCCCTGGCTCCTCCCAGTGGTCACTGCCCTGGCTCCTCCCAGTGGTCAGTGCCCTGGCTCCTCCCAGTGGATCACTGCCCTGGCTCCTCCCAGTGGTCACTGGCTCCTCCCAGTGGTCACTGCCCTGGCTCCCCAGTGGTCACTGCCCTGGCTCCTCCCCAGTCCCAGGTCACTGCCCTGGCTCCTCCCCAGTGGTCACTGCCCTGGCTACTCCCAGTGGTCACTGCCCTGGCTCCTCCCAGTGGTCACTGCCCTGGCTCCTCCCAGCGATCACTGCCCTGGCTCCTCCCAGCGATCACTGCCCTGGCTCCTCCCAGTGGTCACTGCCCTGGCTCCTCCCAGTGGTCACTGCCCTGGCTCCTCCCAGTGGTCACTGCCCTGGCTCCTCCCAGTGATCACTGCCCTGGCTCCTCCCAGTGGTCACTGCCCTGGCTCCTCCCAGTGGTCACTGCCCTGGCTCCTCCCAGTGGTCACTGCCCTGGCTCCTCCCAGTGATCACTGCCCTGGCTCCTCCCAGTGGATCACTGCCCTGGCTCCTCCCAGTGGTCACTGCCCTGGCTCCTCCCAGTGGTCACTGCCCTGCTCCTCCCAGTGGTCCTGGCTCCTCCCAGTGGTCACTGCCCTGGCTCCTCCCAGTGGTCACTGCCCTGGCTCCTCCCAGTGGTCACTGCCCTGGCTCCTCCCAGTGGTCACTGCCCTGGCTCCTCCCAGTGGTCACTGCCCTGGCTCCTCCCAGTGGTCACTGCCCTGGCTCCTCCCAGTGGTCACTGCCCTGGCTCCTCCCAGTGGTCACTGCCCTGGCTCCTCCCAGTGGTCACTGCCCTGGCTCCTCCCAGTGGTCACTGCCCTGGCTCCTCCCAGTGGTCACTGCCCTGGCTCCTCCCAGTGGTCACTGCCCTGGCTCCTCCCAGTGGTCACTGCCCTGGCTCCTCCCAGTGGTCACTGCCCTGGCTCCTCCCAGTGGTCACTGCCCTGGCTCCTCCCAGTGGTCACTGCCCTGGCTCCTCCCAGTGGTCACTGCCCTGGCTCCTCCCAGTGGTCACTGCCCTGGCTCCTCCCAGTGGTCACTGCCCTGGCTCCTCCCAGTGGTCACTGCCCTGGCTCCTCCCAGTGGTCACTGCCCTGGCTCCTCCCAGTGGTCACTGCCCTGGCTCCTCCCAGTGGTCACTGCCCTGGCTCCTCCCAGTGGTCACTGCCCTGGCTCCTCCCAGTGGTCACTGCCCTGGCTCCTCCCAGTGGTCACTGCCCTGGCTCCTCCCAGTGGTCACTGCCCTGGCTCCTCCCAGTGGTCACTGCCCTGGCTCCTCCCAGTGGTCAGTGGTCACTGCCCTGGCTCCTCCCAGTGGTCACTGCCCTGGCTCCTCCCCGTGGTCACTGCCCTGGCTCCTCCCAGTGGTCACTGCCCTGGCTCCTCCCAGTGGTCACTGCCCTGGCTCCTCCCAGTGGTCACTGCCCTGGCAGTGGTCACTGGCTCCTCCCAGTGGTCACTGCCCTGGCTCCTCCCAGTGGTCACTGCCCTGGCTCCTCCCAGTGGTCACTGCCCTGGCTCCTCCCAGTGGTCACTGCCCTGGCTCCTCCCAGTGCCCTGGCTCCTCCCAGCAATCACTGCCCTGGCTCCTCCCAGTGGTCACTGCCCTGGCTCCTCCCAGAGGTCACTGCCCTGGCTCCTCCCAGAGTTCTCTGCCCTGGCTCCTCCCAGGTCACTGCTCCCAGTGGTCACTGCTGGCTCCTCCCAGTGGTCACTGCCCTGGCTCCTCCCAGTGGTCACTGCCCTGGCTCCTCCCAGTGGTCACTGCCCTGGCTCCTCCCAGTGATCACTGCCCTGGCTCCTCCCAGTGGTCACTGCCCTGGCTCCTCCCAGCAATCACTGCCCTGGCTCCTCCCAGTGGTCACTGCCCTGGCTCCTCCCAGCGATCACTGCCCTGGCTCCTCCAGTGGTCACTGCCCTGGATCACTGCCCTGGCTCCTCCCAGTGGTCACTGCCCTGGCTCCTCCCAGTGGTCACTGCCCTGGCTCCTCCCAGTGGTCACTGCCCTGGCTCCTCCCAGTGCTCCTCCCAGTGATCACTGCCCTGGCTCCTCCCAGTGGTCACTGCCCTGGCTCCTCCCAGCAATCACTGCCCTGGCTCCTCCCAGTGGTCACTGCCCTGGCTCCTCCCAGCGATCACTGCCCTGGCTCCTCCCAGCGATCAGCTCCTCCCAGTGGTCACTGCCCTGGCTCCTCCCAGTGGTCACTGCTCTGGCTCCTCCCAGTGGTCACTGCCCTGGCTCCTCCCAGTGGTCACTGCCCTGGCTCCTCCCAGTGGTCACTACCCTGGCTCCTCCCAGTGGTCACTACCCTCGCTCCTCCCAGTGGTCACTGCCCTGGCTCCTCCCAGTGATCACTGCCCTGGCTCCTCCCAGTGATCACTGCCCTGTCTCCTCCCAGCGATCACTGCCCTGGCTCCTCCCAGTGGTCACTGCCCTGGCTCCTCCCAGTGGTCACTGCCCTGGCTCCTCCCAGTGGTCACTGCCCTGGCTCCTCCCAGTGGTCACTGCCCTGGCTCCTCCCAGTGGTCACTGCTCTGGCTCCTCCCAGTGGTCACTGCCCTGGCTCCTCCCAGTGGTCACTGCCCTGGCTCCTCCCAGTGGTCACTGCCCTGGCTCCTCCCAGTGGTCACTGCCCTGGCTCCTCCCAGTGGTCACTGCCCTGGCTCCTCCCAGTGGTCACTGCCCTGGCTCCTCCCAGTGGTCACTGCCCTGGCTCCTCCCAGTGGTCACTGCCCTGGCTCCTCCCCAGCCCTGGCTCCTCAGTGGTCACTGCCCTGGCTCCTCCCAGTGGTCACTGCCCTGGCTCCTCCCAGTGGTCACTGCCCTGGCTCCTCCCAGTGGTCACTGCCCTGGCTCCTCCCAGTGGTCACTGCCCTGGCTCCTCCCAGTGGTCACTGCCCTGGCTCCTCCCAGTGGTCACTGGCTCCTCCCTGTCACTGCCCTGGCTCCCAGTGGTCACTGCCCTGGCTCCTCCCAGTGGTCACTGCCCTGGCTCCTCCCAGTGGTCACTGCCCTGGCTCCTCCCAGTGGTCACTGCTCCTCCCAGTGGTCACTGGCTCCTCCCAGTGGTCACTGCCCTGGCTCCTCCCAGTGGTCACTGGTCACCCTGGCTCCTCCCAGTGGTCACTGCCCTGGCTCCTCCCAGTGGTCACTGCCCTGGCTCCTCCCAGTGGTCTGCCCTGGCTCCTCCCAGTGGTCACTGCCCTGGCTCCTCACTGCCCTGGCTCCTCCCAGTGGTCACTGCCCTGGCTCCTCCCAGTGGTCACTGCCCTGGCTCCTCCCAGTGGTCACTGCCCTGGCTCCTCCCAGTGGTCACTGCCCTGGCTCCTCCCAGTGGTCATTGCCCTGGCTCCTCCCAGTGGTCACTGCCCTGGCTCCTCGCAGTGGTCATTGCCCTGGCTCCTCCCAGTGGTCACTGTGGCTCCTCAGTGGTCTGCCCTGGCTCCTCCCAGTGGTCACTGCCCTGGCTCCTCCCAGTGGTCACTGCCCTGGCTCCTCCCAGTGGTCACTGCCCTGGCTCCTCCCAGTGGTCACTGACCTGGCTCCTCCCCACTGCCCTGGCTCCTGGCTGCCCTGGCTCCTCCCAGTGGTCACTGCCCTGGCTCCTCCCAGTGGTCATTGCCCTGGCTCCTCCCAGTGGTCACTGCCCTGGCTCCTCCCAGTGGTCACTGCCCTGGCTCCTCCCAGTGGTCACTGCCCTGGCTCCTCCCAGTGGTCACTGCCCTGGCTCCTCCCAGTGGTCACTGCCCTGGCTCCTCCCAGTGGTCATTGCCCTGGCTCCTCCCAGTGGTCACTGCCCTGGCTCCTCCCAGTGGTCACTGCCCTGGCTCCTCCCAGTGGTCACTGCCCTGGCTCCTCCCAGTGGTCATTGCCCTGGCTCCTCCCAGTGGTCACTGCCCTGGCTCCTCCCAGTGGTCATTGCCCTGGCTCCTCCCAGTGGTCACTGCCCTGGCTCCTCCCAGTGGTCAGTGGTCACTGCCCTGGCTCCTCCCAGTGGTCACTGCCCTGGCTCCTCCCAGTGGTCACTGCCCTGGCTCCTCCCAGAGGTCACTGCCCTGCCCTGGTCACTGCCCTGGCTCCTCCCAGTGGTCATTGCCCTGGCTCCTCCCAGTGGTCACTGCCCTGGCTCCTCCCAGTGGTCATTGCCCTGGCTCCTCCCAGTGGTCACTGCCCTGGCTCCTCCCAGTGGTCACTGCCCTGGCTCCTCCCAGTGGTCACTGCCCTGGCTCCTCCCAGTGGTCATTGCCCTGGCTCCTCCCAGTGGTCACTGCCCTGGCTCCTCCCAGTGGTCACTGCCCTGGCTCCTCCCAGTGGTCACTGCCCTGGCTCCTCCCAGTGGTCACTGCCCTGGCTCCTCCCAGTGGTCATTGCCCTGGCTCCTCCCAGTGGTCACTGCCCTGGCTCCTCCCAGTGGTCACTGCCCTGGCTCCTCCCAGTGGTCACTGCCCTGGCTCCTCCCAGTGGTCACTGCCCTGGCTCCTCCCAGTGGTCATTGCCCTGGCTCCTCCCAGTGGTCACTGCCCCTCCCAGTGGTCATTGCCCTGGCTCCTCCCAGTGGTCACTGCCCTGGCTCCTCCCAGTGGTCACTGCCCTGGCTCCTCCCAGTGGTCATTGCCCTGGCTCCTCCCAGTGGTCACTGCCCTGGCTCCTCCCAGTGGTCACTGCCCTGGCTCCTCCCAGTGGTCATTGCCCTGGCTCCTCCCAGTGGTCATTGCCCTGGCTCCTCCCAGTGGTCACTGCCCTGGCTCCTCCCAGTGGTCACTGCCCTGGCTCCTCCCAGTGGTCACTGCCCTGGCTCCTCCCAGTGGTCATTGCCCTGGCTCCTCCCAGTGGTCATTGCCCTGGCTCCTCCCAGTGGTCATTGCCCTGGCTCCTCCCAGTGGTCATTGCCCTGGCTCCTCCCAGTGGTCACTGCCCTGGCTCCTCCCAGTGGTCATTGCCCTGGCTCCTCCCAGTGGTCACTGCCCTGGCTCCTCCCAGTGGCTCCTCAGTGGTCATTGCCCTGGCTCCTCCCAGTGGTCATTGCCCTGGCTCCTCCCAGTGGTCACTGCCCTGGCTCCTCCCAGTGGTCATTGCCCTGGCTCCTCCCAGTGGTCATTGCCCTGGCTCCTCCCAGTGGTCATTGCCCTGGCTCCTCCCAGTGGTCATTGCCCTGGCTCCTCCCAGTGGTCATTGCCCTAGATCTACAACATCAATAGCAGTAACAATAGTAATAATAGCGTAATATCTTCATTTCTACAAGTACATGTACAAGGCATACAGTCCTAGCTGACATCAGTGACTTACTACTGATTATTTCGGGCAAATTAGGTCAGTTTTGTCCCAGGATGCTACACTCAGCAGTCGACTAACACCCAGGTACCCATTTTACTGATGGGGAACATAGACAACCGGTGTAAAGTAACACGCCCAATGTTTCTACCCTCGCTGGGACTCGAACCCAGAAACCTCGCCTTATGAGGCGAGAGCTTTTGCCACCAGGCCACGGGGCACCATGACATACACAAGCAACACCTTACGTATTGCAAAAATTACCAACGGCAAGATCATAAATAGGGGAGATAGAAGAAGTGTCAGTAATTCTTAGCAGAAACAACAAAAACATTAGGACAGCAGAGAACAACAACGTAATCAATAAATAACTAAGGAACAAAAAGGCTCAATACCGTGACTTGGACAACACACAAACAACCCGCAACAACGTTTCAGTCCGTCTTGGACCATTCACAAGTAACACACACGAGAAGTGACTGAGTTAGTATATATAGGCGAGGATGACAGGGATGTGTGAGATGGGTCCTGACCCGGGTCTTCTCTATCTGGTGACCCGGCACTGGCTCCTGAAGGAGTAAAAATGATGCACCATTAACAGCCCTATGGCAGAGGCACGATGAACATTCTTGTCAGGTAAAGCACCGCTTACAGCCTTATGAGAAGGGTGCGGTGAGTCTTCTTCAGTGGTGTAGACGTTAGCTACAATCATCGACGCTCTGGTGTCAGGGCCAGGGTTCTCGCTGGTAAAAAGCTCTGCTTCATTTGAGACACTCCTGCCACCCGGGCTGTAGCCCGA
>NW_027195103.1:137500-237500 GCF_038502225.1 Cherax quadricarinatus
TTGTAAGTCGTATATATCATTGTTGTTAGTCGTATATATCATTGTTGTAAGTCGTATATATCATTGTTGTAAGTCGTATATATCATTGTTGTTAGTCGTAAATATCATTGTTGTTAGTCGTATATATCATTGTTGTTTCCTAAGTGGCAGGCACTATGTACACGAGAGACACGCTCAATAACAAGTGGAAACAGTATAATTGTGTGGCTTTTCTTCCTACGTGATTTGTGACTAAGAAATTTCTCTGTAGACTGAGTATGAGGCAGAAATATTTCACACCTACTCATAAGTTTGCAGGTGCTAATGCACTTAAATGTACTCGCTCTTGTATATTTAGCTGTGTAAGATTGCAGGGGTTGAGTGAACATTAAAATGGTATAAAATACCGACAGGTTGTTAGGTAAGACACATATGCAACAGTTAGGTATCTTTATTATGAAACGTTTCGCCTACACAGTAGGCTTCTTCAGTCAAGTACAGAAAAGTTGATAGAAGCAGAAGATACTTGAAGACGATGTAATCAGTCCATCACCCGACCACCTCAAAACTTTAAGGGTGATGGACTGATTACATCGTCTTCAAGTATCTTCTGCTTCTATCAACTTTTCTGTACTCGACTGAAGAAGCCTACTGTGTAGGCGAAACGTTTCGAAATAAAGATTCCTAACTGTTGCATATGTGTCTTAACTAACAACCTGTCGGTATTTTATACCATTTTAAAGTTCAAAGGGATTTTTGTTGGGCTAATTACTGTTAGGAAACTCCCTAAAATTAGATTATTTACGGAATGTAAGTAGACATTTTTAAGGTTTTCTTCTTAGCGTCCATGTTTATGGGACGATATCTTGAGTACAAAGCATTTAACACTTTAGTCTCGTATTTAAGACGGTACCACCTTCCTGGAGGGTTGCTGTCTACCAGCCTATTACCTGGATGACAGGACGGCAGTACCTTCCTGGAGGGTTGCTGTCTACCAGCCTATTACCTGGATGACAGGACGGCAGTACCTTCCTGGAGGGTTGCTACCTACGAACCTAGTACCTGGATGACAGGGTAGTACAACCTTCCTCGGGGTCGTTGTCTACGAACCTACTACCTGGATCACAGGATGGTACCACCTTCCTGAAGGCTGCTATCTACCAACCTACTACCTGGATGACAGGATGGTACCACCTTCCTGAAGGCTGCTATCTACCAACCTACTACCTGGATGACAGGATGGAAGGCTGCTATCTACCAACCTACTACCTGGATCACAGGATGGTTCCACCTTCCTGAAGGCTGCTATCTACCAACCTACTACCTGGATGACAGGACGGTACCACCTTCCTGAATGCTGCTGTCTACCAACCTACTACCTGGATCACAGGATGGTTCCACCTTCCTGAAGGCTGCTATCTACCAACCTACTACCTGGATCACAGGATGGTACCACCTTCCTGAAGGCTGCTATCTACCAACCTACTACCTGGATGACAGGATGGTACCACCTTCCTGAAGGCTGCTATCTACCAACCTACTACCTGGATCACAGGATGGTTCCACCTTCCTGAAGGCTGCTATCTACCAACCTACTACCTGGATCACAGGATGGTACCACCTTCCTGAATGCTGCTGTCTACCAACCTACTACCTGGATCACAGGATGGTTCCACCTTCCTGAAGGCTGCTATCTACCAACCTACTACCTGGATCACAGGATGGTACCACCTTCCTGAATGCTGCTGTCTACCAACCTACTACCTGGATCACAGGATGGTACCACCTTCCTGAAGGCTGCTATCTACCAACCTACTACCTGGATCACAGGATGGTTCCACCTTCCTGAAGGCTGCTGTCTACCAACCTACTACCTGGATCACAGGATGGTTCCACCTTCCTGAAGGCTGCTATCTACCAACCTACTACCTGGATGACAGGATGGTACCACCTTCCTGAATGCTGCTGTCTACCAACCTACTACCTGGATCACAGGATGGTTCCACCTTCCTGAAGGCTGCTATCTACCAACCTACTACCTGGATGACAGGATGGTACCACCTTCCTGAAGGTTGCTATCTACTAACCAACTACCTGGATGACAGGACGGTACCACCTTCCTATGGTCATGTATTGCAATATTTTTCGACTCACAAGCGTTCTTTCTGTATACAATTTAGGTCAAGGGTGCTCCATAACCCTGAAGGAAGAACATGTCCCTGCCTACTCTCTCCCACGCCTGGAGCAGACCACTCTCTCAACCACAAGTGGTCTACCTGAGATGTTCCAATTGTAACTGAGGGAGAGCGTAACTATCAACTAGAGCACATCACTTAACGTTCTGGGAGAGGACGTAACTATCAGTGTCACTTAATGTCCTTGGAGAAGACGTAACTATCAACTTCATTAACGTCCAGGGAGACACCACTTAATGTCCTGGGAGAAGACGTAACTATCAACTTCATTAACGTCCAGGGAGACACCACTTAATGTCCTGGGAGAAGACGTAACTATCAACTTCATTAACGTCCAGGGAGACACCACTTAATGTCCTGGGAGAAGACGTAACTATCAACTTCATTAACGTCCAGGGAGACACCACTTAATGTCCTGGGAGAAGACGTAACTATCAACTTCATTAACGTCCAGGGAGACACCACTTAATGTCCTGGGAGAAGACGTAACTATCAACTTCATTAACGTCCAGGGAGACACCACTTAATGTCCTGGGAGAAGACGTAACTATCAACTTCATTAACGTCCAGGGAGACACCACTTAATGTCCTGGGAGAAGACGTAACTATCAACTTCATTAACGTCCAGGGAGACACCACTTAATGTCCTGGGAGAAGACGTAACTATCAACTTCATTAACGTCCAGGGAGACACCACTTAATGTCCTGGGAGAAGACGTAACTATCAACTTCATTAACGTCCAGGGAGACACCACTTAATGTCCTGGGAGAAGACGTAACTATCAACTTCATTAACGTCCAGGGAGACACCACTTAATGTCCTGGGAGAAGACGTAACTATCAACTTCATTAACGTCCAGGGAGACACCACTTAATGTCCTGGGAGAAGACGTAACTATCAACTTCATTAACGTCCAGGGAGACACCACTTAATGTCCTGGGAGAAGACGTAACTATCAACTTCATTAACGTCCAGGGAGACACCACTATCAACCAGAACATTTCACTTTTAACGTTTATGAACGGTACTATCAACAAGGGCACGTCACTTAGCGTCAGTGTTTATCATGAAACATGAAGTAACAGTAAGCAACGAACAACGGCAATAATAAACAACGGCCAGCAAAAATAAGACGAACAACAACAACAAACAATGAACGACAAGAATAAGCAACGAACGACAACAATAAGCAACGAACGACAAGAATAAGCAACGAACGACAAGAATAAGCAACGAACGACAACAATAAGCAACGAACAACAGTAAACAACAAACAATAATTAGCAACAAACAATAAATGACAGACAGTAATAAGCAACGAACACAACAGTGAGCAACGAATAACTGCAGTAAGCAGCGAACGACAGTAAACAGCTAACAACTAAATAAACAACAAAAACAGTATTAAACAGCGAACAACAACAATAAACAACGAACAATAATAAATAACGAACAATAATAAATAACGAACAACAATAAGCAAGTGATTTTTTTTTTATGATTTGACGTGCTGTTGGAGTGTGAGCAAGGTAACATTTATGAAGGGGTTCAGGGAAACCGGTTAGCCTGATTTAGTCTTGTTCTCTGAAGGAGGGATGTTGTAGTATGGAGGGGCATCTGAACTGAGATATCGACTTCTGGCAAATAGTAATTGAATAAGTAACAGCGAAGGTGTTTTCTTCTTTGTCGGGTCACCCTGTCTCGGTGGGAGACGGACAGCGTGTAAAAGATGGAAATTTGTTATATTATTAATACTTTCTTATGATTAAAATAATAGATCAATTTAATTCCCTTGACAGACGTTCAGGAGGTGTGTAGGAGTGTCTTACTAGCTGACAACAATTTAGGTATTTCGTGGTTCTGTTGGCAGTGCACTCGGCTCACATTCTGAGTGTCCGTGGTTCGATCCCTGGCAAGGGTGAAAATGTTGGGCATGGTTTCCATACACTTGCTGCCTCTGTTCACATAGTAAGAAGGTACCTGTGTGTTAGTCAACTGTTGGGGGTCGCATCCTGCAGGGTAGTGGTAGTATACATTAGATGAAATGAGGAGAGGTAGGATAACAGTTCTTAGCCTGTAAAATTGATTTGCGTAAGAAAAAGTTTTGTTGTTGGAACGGTAGTAGAAGTGGACCAGACGTACGTTACCTTCACTTCTTGCTGCGAATATTACAAAAAATTATAAAATCTTCAGCAACCTGTCTCTTTTCTTTACTATTGTTGGCAGTAAAGCCATTTAGATTCATTTACGGACATATCCAAAAAAATTAATTACAGTGTGTCTGTGACTGGTAATTGATCTTGAAGCCAGCGATGCTCTGTCGTGTGGGCCTCGTTCTCATTCTGGAAGATTAACATAGAATAAGTCTTTTTCTTTTCTCAGCTATGGAGACTGAGAGCTTCCATGCATGAGAGTATTTCATTAGCTAGAATTGAAGACAGAGATGGTAGAGGCTGGGCGTTCATAGGGTGGGGTGGCAGACTGTCGAAGAATGGGCGGTCGGAGGGTGGGGTGGCAGGTTTGCAGGTAATTTTAATTTATATTTAAATGTCTATATTTAGAATTTTTCAATATAAACACAAGACATGAACACATAACATCACTGAGATCACAAGCTATGAGCACCTAAGGTCGCTAAGACCACAAGACCTAACATCACTGAGATCACAAGCTATGAGCACCTAAGGTCGCTAAGACCACAAGACCAAACATCACTGAGATCACAAGCTATGAGCACCTAAGGTCGCTAAGACCACAAGACCTAACATCACTGAGATCACAAGCTATGAGCACCTAAGGTCGCTAAGACCACAAGACCTAACATCACTGAGATCACAAGCTATGAGCACCTAAGGTCGCTAAGACCACAAGACCAAACATCACTGAGATCACAAGCTATGAGCACCTAAGGTCGCTAAGACCACAAGACCAAACATCACTGAGATCACAAGCTATGAGCACCTAAGGTCGCTAAGACCACAAGACCTAACATCACTGAGATCACAAGCTATGAGCACCTAAGGTCGCTAAGACCACAAGACCTAACATCACTGAGATCACAAGCTATGAGCACCTAAGGTCGCTAAGACCACAAGACCTAACATCACTGAGATCACAAGCTATGAGCACCTAAGGTCGCTAAGACCACAAGACCTAACATCACTGAGATCACAAGCTATGAGCACCTAAGGTCGCTAAAACCACAACACCTAACATCACTGAGATCACAAGCTATGAGCACCTAAGGTCGCTAAGACCACAAGACCTAACATCACTGAGATCACAAGCTATGAGCACCTAAGGTCGCTAAGACCACAACACCTAACATCACTGAGATCACAAGCTATGAGCACCTAAGGTCGCTAAGACCACAAGACCTAACATCACTGAGATCACAAGCTATGAGCACCTAAGGTCGCTAAGACCACAACACCTAACATCACTGAGATCACAAGCTATGAGCACCTAAGGTCGCTAAGACCACAACACCTAACATCACTGAGATCACAAGCTATGAGCACCTAAGGTCGCTAAGACCACAAGACCTAACATCACTGAGATCACGAGCTATGAGCACCTAAGGTCGCTAAGACCACAAGACCTAATTTGTGTTACATAATTCTTATATAGGGAACAATACAAAGAAGACAGAACAAACCTGCTCTGTAGAGCTTTAACAAGGGGATTTGATAAAGCTCTACACGGAGCGAAACTGCCCCAATAAACCTTGCCTTTTATTCATTACTATAGTCAATACTTTGTGGATCCATAAAACTGTACAGTACGGTGTTTATTTCACTATAAAATTTTAACAGGACCAGTTATCAGTACACTATTAGAGGCTTTCAGGAGACAACTGGACAATTGAGACACTTGTGCAACATATGGAAATCTTTGAAGAAACGTTTCGCCACACAGTGGCTTCATCAGTCCAGTACAAAATAGAAATGGGTAAGGAGAGGAGTTTGAGGTAATCAGTCCCTCAGCCTGGAATCGATGTGTTCAGTCCATCACTGTTGTATGAAGTGCAGCATAGGGCCAGAGAGGTGGCTTGTATACTGCAGTCAGGTGAGGCGGCGGGATCACAGTGGGACCTGCTACTAGTGTAAGTAGGTCGTCGTCCAAAGGTTGGACAAGCGTTGAAGTCTTTGTCCAACCTTTGGACGATGACCTACTTACATTAGTGGCAGGTCCCACTGTGATCCCCCTGCCTTCTGCTTCGACTCACCTGACTGCAGTATATAAGTCACCTTTCTGGCCCTATGCTGCACTTTCTACAACAGTGATGGACTGAACACATCGATTCCAGGCTGAGGGACTGATTACCTCAAACTCCTCTCCTTACCCATTTCTATTTTGTACTGGACTGATGAAGCCACTGTGTGGCGAAACGTTTCTTCAAAGATTTCCATATGTTGCACAAGTGTCTCAATTCTTCAACTTATCGGTTTTCAAAACTATTCATCACACCTGGACAGTTTCCTGGTGGACAAGGTTTTCTCAGACTGCATTAACGAGTTCAAGACATAACAGTCTTGCTGATCAAGTGGATCCCAGAAAAAAGTGGTGTACTGCTTTTTTCTAACGTTATCATATTCATATATGTGTACTCTTGTTATAACTCAGTCACATGTGAACAAAGATTTAGCAATTACTGTTAAAATAATAATACTGATAATAATACTAATTCGTGCTCTAGTTACATTTTCCGTGATTTTTACACATTGCTTCCGTAGTTGTTTGCTTTCTCGGCGAGTCTGATGTTGTAATGTGGCTTAGCCGGGGTCATTTATGAAAGAAGTTGTCGTAACAACTCACTACCCCCCAGCCTCCCCTTCTCACTCTCTCTCCTTCCTCTCTTTTTTCTCTCTCTCTCTCTCTTACACAGGGTTTGACAAGGTTAGTTTAAGGATTCCTAAATTTATTGACAAGTTAAGGATTCTTAACTCCGTGATTTTTACACATTGCTTCCGTAGTTGTTTGCTTTTGACAAGCTTAGCCGGGGTCATTTATAAGTTGTCGTAACAACTCACTACCCCCCAGCCTCCCCTTCTCACTCTCTCTCCTTCCTCTCTTTTTTCTCTCTCTCTCTCTCTTACACAGGGTTTGACAAGGTTAGTTTAAGGATTCCTAAATTTATTGACAAGTTAAGGATTCTTAACTTTGTTGACAAGGTAAGAGCTGTTACCTCCATCATCTCATTTGAAAGCATTTTTCTTGTTGTGAAACATACAAGTAGGGCCCACAGCCTTTTCTTGGTCAAGCGATTTAAGAAGATGCACCTCTTCCTCCTGCCTTATTGTCACCACTGACAGCTTCGACACAGTTCTTACAGCTAGCCAAGAAAGGTCCCTTACTGGATCAGAGCTTGCATTTTGGCAGCAAAGTATTCGGCAAAGAGGTCCACTTTCTCTTGACTGCTAGTAGAGGTGGTCCCATCCTGTCGATTTAGAGGTGGAATAAGTTCATCACGCAGATAACTTTGTTCTTGACCAGGAACCACCAGGTTTTGGAGCCCACTGTACCTGATTCTCTCTCTCTTTCCCTCCCTCCCTCGCCCGGTCTCCCTCGCCCAGTCTCCCTCGCCCTCTTTCTCCATCGCTGTAGCTACACTTCGTAGGATGGGGGCCAGAGCCAATACTTCACACACACCGTGTGGTATAATTTTTGTTTACATTACGTTAACGAGGTGATCAAAGAGACAAGACAACTCAACCAGTCACCAGGGAGGAGTTGGAATAGTGTGTCTTCGTCTTCCCTGGCGGTGGAGGGGAGGGGAGGAGGATAGTGTCTTCCTCTACCGTCATCCCAGGCAGGGAGGAGGATAGTGTCTTCCTCCACCGTTATTCCAGGCAGGAAAGAGGATAGTGTCTTCCTCCACCGTCATCCCTGGCTGGAGGGAGGATAGTGTCTTCCTCCATCGTCATCCCTGGCTGGAAGGAGGATAGTGTCTTCCTCCACCGTCATCCCTGGCTGGAAGGAGGATAGTGTCTTCCTCCATCGTCATCCCTGGCTGGAAGGAGGATAGTGTCTTCCTCCACCGTCATCCCTGGCTGGAAGGAGGATAGTGTCTTCCTCCACCGTCATCCCTGGCTGGAAGGAGGATAGTGTCTTCCTCCACCGTCATCTCTGGCTGGAAGGAGGATAGTGTCTTCACCGTCATCCCAGGCTGGAAGGAGGATAGTGTCTTCCTCCACCGTCATCTCTGGCTGGAAGGAGGATAGTGTCTTCCTCCACCGTCATCTCTGGCTGGAAGGAGGATAGTGTCTTCACCGTCATCCCAGGCTGGAAGGAGGATAGTGTCTTCCTCCACCGTCATCTCTGGCTGGAAGGAGGATAGTGTCTTCACCGTCATCCCTGGCTGGAAGGAGGATAGTGTCTTCACCGTCATCCCAGGCTGGAAGGAGGATAGTGTCTTCTGCACTGTCTTCGAAGGCTAGGGCGACCTTCATTACCTTCTATATTGCTGAGCCGCCAAAGAGGAGGAATCTTACAGTAGAGGCAGATTCTTTGCTTAATTAAGGCAAGAGATAGATTCGTCGCGAGTGTTTTAACAGGAATGTTTGAAGTGGAGGCGGAGGCGGAGGCGGAGGTGGAGGCGGAGGCGGAGGCGGAGGCGGAGGCGGAGGCGGAGGCGGAGGCGGCGGCGGAGGCGGCGGCGAAGGCGGCGGCGGAGGCGGCGGCGGAGGCGGCGGCGGAGGCGGCGGCGGAGGCGACGATACCCGTAGCGTTGTGATTGTCTTTTGTATATGTTTACTCTAAGTTTGCAAAGGGTCAAGACTCCGCTCCTAATCCTGTGTGTGTGTGTGTGTGTGTGTGTGTGTGTGTGTGTGTACTCACCTATTTGTGGTTGCAGGGGTCGAGTCCTAGCTCCTGGCCCCGCCTCTTCACCGGTTGCTACTAGGCCCTCTCTCTCCCCGCTCCATGAGCTTTATCAAACCTCGTCTTAAAACTGTGTATGGTTCCTGCCTCCACTACGTCATTTTCTAGGCTATTCCACTGCCTTACAACTCTATGACTGAAGAAATACTTCCTAATATCTCTCTGACTCATTGTGTGTGTGTGTGTGTGTGTGGTTGCAGGGGTCGAATCGTAGCTTCTGGTGCCATCTTTTCGCTGGTCGTTACTAGGTCCACGCCCTGCTCCAAGGTCTTTATCGTACCTCTTCTTAAAGTCTTCATTACAACCCTCTTCAGGCTGTTCCACTTCCTCACAACTCTGTGATTAAGGAAATACTTTTTAACATCCCTGTGATACATCTGATTTCTCAACATTAGGTTGCGACCCCTTGTTGCTGTGTCCATCTCTGGAACATTCTGTCCCTATCCACCTTTTCATTGCCTCTCAGTATTTTATACGTCGTTATCATGTCCCCCGTATCCCTCCTGTCCTCCAGTGTCGTCAGGTTGATTTCCCTTAACCTCTCCTCCGGGACTAGTCGTGTTGCAAACCTTTGCATCTTTGTGTGTGTGTGTGTGTGTGTGTGTGTGTGTGTGTGTGTGTGTGTGTGTGTGTGTGTGTGTGTGTGTGTGTGTGTGTGTGTGTGTGTGTGTGTGTGTGTGTGTGTGTGTCAGCCAAACAGCCAGCTCTCAGATCGTGTCACAGCGATAATTATCTTTGAGTGTCAGTCTCCTTCACAGCATATGCAGGTTTGTTGCGGTACAGTCATAATGTGTATGCTGTAACCATGTCAGTGTACCGTGTCTGAATGTTTGTTTAGCTTTCCTTGTGTATGACCATGTCTGTTAGTGTGTCAGTTTGTAGCTCAGTTTCTGGGTAAACGCGCACCTCTGTAATTTACAAATAAATTCACTAAAATGTTCTTGTTTTCCGTGGGTCATTGGCGGATATTGTTGTTATCCGGTTTAAAACAACAAAACCATTACCCTTAAATCGTATCCAAAAATAGCAGGTGACTGTGTACTCTCGTATTAACGTTCATCCCGAGTTTGGCCATCTCAAAGTTCTGTGTGATGGCATAAATATTATTGTTATGTGGGAGCCCACGTTATGTGCCGTGCTAGCGGCCAACATGACGAACATAATGATACACTACAATACCGACAAGTTGATAAAAAAGACACATATTCCGAAACGTTTCATTTACACAGTAGGCTTCTTCAGTCGATAGATAAATGGTTTAGAGAACCGTTAAGTTGATAAATTAGATACATGTAAAACACTGGTATCTTGATTGTGGAAACGTTTTGCCACACAGTGGCTTTATCAGTCCATTTCAAAGAGGAATAGTGAAGATCGGAAGGAGATTGAGGTAATCAGTCACTCAATCTTGATAAGAATCCAGCATGTGCGCGAAAAAGATATTTACCTCAATCTCTTTCTGATATTCACTATTCTTCTTTGACTTGGACTGATGAAGCCATTTTGTGGCGGACCGTTTCCGCTATAAAGTTATCCAAGTGTTGCCATCGTCTTTACATCTATACCACTACTTCCTCTCCTGTATTCGACTGAAAAAGCCTACTGTGTAGGCGGAACTCTTCGGACTAAAGATAGTTAACTGCTGCGCATGTGTCTTTATAATCATAAGGATCATCTCCAACACTAAACGATAACAGCAAAACAGCCGCCACGTGTAAACTTGTCGTGAAACTGGATTTTTAATGGATGGGTTTTAACAGTAATTTAGGCGGTGAGGGAAGTGGGCGGGACAGAGACGAGTGGGCGGGTCCGCTCATCTCTGTCAGGTGGTAAAGGACGCCACCCACATCACTCAGTATGTACGTAACTGTGGCGTCCACTTGTTGGGTTTAGGTAAGGTGGCAGCGGGTTGAGGTGTTAGGTTTAGGTAGGTTGGCAGCAGATTGAAGTGTTGGGTTTAGGTAAGTTGGCAGCAGGTTGAGGTGTTGTGTTTAGGTAAGTTGGCAGCAGGTTGAGGTGTTGTGTTTAGGTAAGTTGGCAGCAGGTTGAGGTGTTGGGTTTAGGTAGGTTAGCAGCAGGTTGAGGTGTTGAGTTTAGGTAGGTTGGCAGCGGGTTGAGGTGTTGGGTTCAGGTAGGTTTGTAGCAGGTTGAGGTGTTGGGTTTAGGTAAGTTGGCAGCAGGTTGAGGTGTTGGGTTTAGTTAGGTTGGTAGCAGGTTGAGGTGTTGGATTTAGGTAAGTTGGCAGCAGGTTGAGGTGTTGGGTTTAGGTAAGTTGGCAGCAGGTTGAGGTGTTGGGTTTAGTTAGGTTGGTAGCAGGTTGAGGTGTTGGATTTAGGTAAGTTGGCAGCAGGTTGAGGTGCTGGGTTTAAGTAAGTTAGCAGCAGGTTGAGGTGTTGGGTTTAGGTAGGTTAGCAGCAGGTTGAGGTGTTGGGTTTAGGTAGGTTAGCAGCAGGTTGAGGTGTTGGGTTCAGGTAGGTTAGTAGCTGGTTTGATAAGATCTTGGGGTGGAGGAAGGTGGTGGGAGAGGTAGGGAGAATGCCGGAGGTTAGTTTGGGTAGATCGTAGGTAGCTGCGTAGGTCTGGGTAGTTGGCTGTGGTGAGTTAAGATGTACAGGTTGTGAGTTGGGGGAATTCGGCTGTGATTTTTTTTTAAAAGATATAAGAAATAGTTGCCAGAACGAAGGTAGAAGCATTCAGGGAGAAAACTGGACAGCTACGCTTGAAAAGTCCTGATCCATTAGTGTCGTGGTATTCACCACATAATTACTTCTTGAGTCTCGTCCGATAAAAAAAGATAATATCGAGGTTGTATTTGTAGCATACTTAGAAGGATAGTTTGTAGCTTCTCTTTATAGCTGCTTGACTTCCATATGGAATTTACTCAGCGATTCTAAGTCTCCTATTCTGTTTATCGATCAGTCGACCCTCAGATTGAACTTATTGACTTGTAATTAAAGTGAGAAACACTTAAATTTGTGGACCTTTCCACACATTACAGACGTCTTTGAAGTATATATCTTTAATTTTAAGGACATATTCAAAAGATGTAATGTGTATGGTCAACCATCACATGTGAACAGGCATTTTTCTGTGGTTAGCCTGTACAAGTCAGATTTTACATGGGCGATGACTGATGACCACCATGAAATATTTCTCAGTAGTTCAACATCGGAGACAACACCAGATTTTATCACTGAGTGAGCTCCTATCACTTTCTTCAGCATTTTCAGTTTTCAAATGGAAGAAGTGGCCCACGAAGCTTATCTAAGCTGATGATGTGGCCCACGAAGCTTATCTTAGCTGATGATGTGGCCCACGAAGCTTATCTAAATGATAATGTGGCCCACGAAGCTTATCTAAATGATAATGTGGCCCACGAAGCTTATCTAAGCTGATGATGTGGCCCACGAAGCTTATCTAAATGATAATGTGGCCCACGAAGCTTATCTAAGCTGATGTGGCCCACGAAGCTTATCTTAGCTCATGTGGCCCACGAAGCTTATCTAAGCTGATAATGTGGCCCACGAAGCTTATCTAAGCTGATGATGGGGCCCACGAAGCTTATCTAAGCTGGTGATGTGGCCCACGAAGCTTATCTAAGCTGATGTGGCCCACGAAGCTTATCTAAGCTAATAATGTGGCCCACGAAGCTTATCCAAGCTGATGATGTGACCCCCGAAGCTTATGTAAGCTGGTGATGTGGCCCCCGAAGCTTATCTAAGCTGGTGATGTGGCCCACGAACTTTATCTAAGCTGATGATGTGGCCCATGAAGTTTATCTAAATGATAATGTGGCCCACGAAGCTTATCTAAATGATAATGTGGCCCACGAAGCTTATCTAAGCTGATGTGGCCCACGAAGCTTATCTTAGCTGATGTGGCCCACGAAGCTTATCTAAGCTGATAATGTGGCCCACGAAGCTTATCTAAGCTGATGTGGCCCACGAAGCTTATCTAAGCTGGTGATGTGGCCCCCGAAGCTTATCTAAGCTGGTGATGTGGCCCACGAAGTTTATCTAAGCTGATGATGTGGCCCATGAAGTTTATCTAAATGATAATGTGGCCCACGAAGCTTATCTAAATGATAATGTGGCCCACGAAGCTTATCTTAGCTGATGTGGTCCACGAAGCTTATCTAAGCTGATGTGGCCCACGAAGCTTATCTAAGCTGATGTGGCCCACGAAGCTTATCTAAGCTGGTGATGTGGCCCACGAAGCTTATCTAAGCTGATGTGGCCCACGAAGCTTATCTAAGCTGATAATGTGGCCCACGAAGCTTATCCAAGCTGATGATGTGACCCCCGAAGCTTATGTAAGCTGGTGATGTGGCCCCCGAAGCTTATCTAAGCTGGTGATGTGGCCCACGAAGTTTATTGATGATGTGGCCTATGAAGTTTATCTAAGTTGATGTGGCCCACGAAGCTTATCCAAGCTGATGATGTGGCCCACGAAGTTTATCTAAGTTGATGTGGCCCACGAAGCTTATCTAAGCTGGTGATGTGGCCCACGAAGTTTATCTAAGTTGATGTGGCCCACGAAGCTTATCTAAGCTGGTGATGTGGCCCACGAAGTTTATCTAAGTTGTTGTGGCCCACGAAGCTTATCCAAGCTGATGATGTGGCCCACGAAGTTTATCTAAGTTGTTGTGGCCCACGAAGCTTATCCAAATGTGGCCCACGAAGCTTATCCAAGCTGGTGATGTGGCCCACGAAGTTTATCTAAGTTGTTGTGGCCCACGAAGCTTATCCAAGCTGATGATGTGGCCCACGAAGTTTATCTAAGTTGTTGTGGCCCACGAAGCTTATCCAAGCTGGTGATGTGGCCCACGAAGTTTATCTAAGTTGTTGTGGCCCAACGGTGAAAATAATTGTCCATCCCGGATCCAGGACGAACACAAACATCACCTACAGTTCCCTCAACATATTGTGGCTTGTCTGTAGTATGTGACATTCTTGACGATGAAGGTAATGGTGGAGGACGTGGGGGAGGGGAGACGTGGAGAAGGGTAGTCCAGGCCGTCACGCTGCATAATCACAGGGAGGGGCGGTGACTGTTAGAGAGAGTTTAGTCACATGGAGTGCTGTCAAGGGAAGACAATGGGTCGGTCATGATGAGGTGAGGGTAATTAGTTAGGCTGGGCACCCGGATGGACGACAATAGGCACAGTATTGGTGCGGGTTATGGGTGGTGGGCCATGGCATTGCTATAGAGGGGAGAGAAAATGGGGAATCATAATGCTGGGAGGGGAGATAATGATGAAAAAAAGGTGATATGATAGATTAATGGATGAAGGAGATACTAGTGTATGGTGGACAATAATGCATAAAAGCCAGACCTGGATGGGGAAGAAAGGGGAAATAACGATGGTCATAGAAGGAAGGCATGCAGAAAGTGGAGGAAGTGGGTGAGAAAAAGGAAGGTCAGGAATAAGAAAAGGAAGATAAGACTGTAGAGGAGATAGGATTAAAGATTAGGTATATTAATAGATACGGGAAACGAAGTCTTCCATCTTTCCTTTCTCTGCATTTCTGCTATAGTAAACATTTATGAAGAGAAATAAGCTGAGAAGGAAGTTGCTTTTATCCGCCCCCTTCCATCAACCCTTCCCCCACCCTCTCCCTCCGCTGATAACCCTTTCACTGATTACCTGAAGACGATACCGCGTTGTCAACGTAGTCCAGCGGAGGGAGGGAGGGTATTCAGAAATTTTCGTCTCTGCAATCTTACGGTATTATCTCCTGGTGTACTCATTGCGCTCTGCTTCTCACTGGGGGTATTCTGCACTGTCTGTTGGGCTTCTTGCTCTTGTAGGACTTTAAAAGACGTTCTTTTTAATTACTCCCCGCCCCATGTCCCAATAAATCATTAGTGGATTCTCACAGGTGCCTTGATTGCGTGTTTTGGCGCGGTGGCGTGTTGTGGCCCGGTGGCCTGGTGGCTAAAGCTCCCGCTTCACACACGGAGGGCCCGGGTTCGATTCCCGGAGGGTGGAAACATTCGACACGTTTCCTTACACCTGTTGTCCTGTTCACCTAGCAGCAAATAGGTACCTGGGTGTTAGTCGACTGGTGTGGGTCGCATCCTGGGGGACAAGATTAAGGACCCCAATGGAAATAAGTTAGACAGTCCTCGATGACGCACTGACTTTCTTGGGTTATCCTGGGTGGCTAACCCTCCGAGGTTAAAAATCCGAACGAAATCTTATCTTATCTTAGCCTATCCAACCGTCTGCCTTGCCTCTTCTCGCCGCTTCACCAGTCATTAGTACCGCGATCGACTAACTACTGGGTTAAACCCAGGTACTCTGTCTACCAATCAGAACCTTCCTCTTACCAATCTATTCTTTCCCTGTCACCACTTCCCCGCTCACCCCACAAGGGTCTTACCTAAGCTTTCTAGATCTAGGGAATAACTTCGGTGTGCAGATTTGAGACTAATTCCTCAAGAATTTTCCAGGGACTTTAACCATTCTTAATTAATAATTAGGTACTTAATTTATTCTTTGACTTATGGAATATTGTGATGGAGGATGTTCCCAGACCAATCAACTCGACCCCGGCGGCCAGTCTATTAAGACCGGCGCCTGGGTTAGAAATCAGAAGGTTGCTACCACTCTTTGCACGACCACAATCCACCGAAAACCAGCCTCGCTGTCGTTCCCGTACTGTCACTTTCACTGCGCCTGTCACCGTTTTCACCAGTGACATAGACACGCAAGGGAGATAAGGAACGGGGTAAAACCATAAGGTGTCAGTAGCCAGCGAATAGAAGAAAAAATGGATTTAAAGATCAAGAATCTCTCAAGTAATCACATGGTTGCAGTAACCAACTTCCCGTAAGAGGCATGATGCTGCTCCAACCCTTTTCCAAAACTTCTATCCTTACCCATCCATCTTCCTACCCATCTCACCAAAGCTCTGGTCTGGACGAGAACGAGCATCATGCTGCTGCTTTTACCTGCTTATAACAGTTGCTTAATTGCTGGAGTCACTGACCTACCTTCTGAAGTCATTTAATTGTGACGGTTTTAATGGAAATTTCTTTGCCGCCTGGCCTGGTGGTTAACACTCTCGCTTCACACGGCGAGGGCCTGGGTTCGATTCCCAGCCAGAGTAGAAACATTGGACGTGTTTCTTTCGACCTGTTGTCTATGTTCCCCATCAGTAAAATGGGTACCTGGGTGTTAGTCGACTGGTGTGGGTCGCATCCTGGGACACTGACCTAAGGAGGCCTGGTCACAGACCGGGCCGCGGGGGCGTTGACCCCCGGAACTCTCTCCAGGTAAACTCCAGGTCCAGGTAATGCGCTGATGTTATTGATATTGTCGGTGATAGTGGTGATGGAAAATAATGACGGTTTTGAAATGGGTGCAGGTCCCGACAGTGATGTTGGTGACTGTGTTTGTGACGGTGTTGTTGATGGTTTTAGTGAGAATTATGGGTCATGGTGTTAACGACAGTGTTTGTGGTGGTGTGGTTGAAATGGTTGTTAGCAGGATCGGTTCAAAGGTTGTGGCACTCTCAGCCAATTTGCTTTGGCACCCACTCACCCCCATCCTATTTTATATATATATTTTTTTTTTTTGTAAAAAAAAAATTCTTTGGCATAATTTAATTTGATTCATTAAATTTTATTAAAATCGTATGTTAAAAGTTCACTTCGAAGATCAACTTTTTCAGGCCTTAACAGTTTAATTTTTTTGTCTCGTTTCATTCAGATGTAAATCCTGGATGACATCATGTTCAGTTGATGAGGTGACATCCCATCCAGCTGCTCTAGTTCCATGGTGGAGCAGAGATTGATGGACTGAACACATCGACTCAAGGTTGAGGGACTGATTACCTCATTCTCCTCCTGTTCTTCAAGTTTCTCCTTCGTATGGACTGATGAAGCCACTGTGTGGCGAAACGTTTCCTCAATGAAGATTCCCAAGAGTTGTATATGTGTCTAATTTATCAACATGTCGGTTCTCTGAACCATTCATCTACAGAGATAATTTTATATTGGAAAAGCTATGTTCTGCGCTGGTCACTGACACTTGTTACAGTAATTCCCGCCACAACAATAAGATTGGCAGTGATGCCGTCAAATTGTTTGAACATACGAGTTGTTTGAGCCCGTGACTTGCTAGACTTTCGTCAGAGAATAATTACTTTCGAAATGGTTTCGCAAATATTTTGCTTCTTCGTATAAATCGATGCCGAAGGTAACTTTCTGATTACTATCTGTCAGACGAGTTTCAAAATTTATGCAATTCTTATTCAGTTCGTTGTCACTCATTTCTTTCGGCAGTATTCACATTATATAGAAAATGAAATTAGTTAATGGTCCAAGTCCGACCGAAAGTTATCATAAGTTTCATTCTTCTTTTTCGGGTTATTTGTGTAAATTGAAATTACTTATTTTCCTTAAAGGTCAACTTAAAATTATCTTGCAGTGAGTGGACTGCATTCTCTAAAATAAAGAATTGAGACACTTATGCAACACATGGGAATCTTTATTGAAGGAACGTTTCCCAACACAGTGGCTTCATCAGTCCATTACAAAGCAGGAAGGTATAAGGAGAGGAGTAGTTTGAGGCAATTAGTCCCTCAGCCTTGAATCGATGTGTTCAGTCCATCACTCTTGTAGAAAGTACAGCATAGGACCAGAGAGGTGACTTATATCTGAGTTGAAGCAGGAGGCGGCAGGATCACAGTGGGACCATCCACTAGTGTTTACCTGGAGAGAGTTCCGGGGAGTCAACGCCCCCGCGGCCCGGTCTGTGACCAGGTCTTCGTCCTAAGGTTGGAAAAGAGTTGAAGAATTCTTTGTACTTCCTGCAAGAGTGATGGACTCAACACATCGATTCTAGGATAAGGGACTGATTACCTCAAACTCCCCCTCTCCTTATTCCTTCCTCCTTTGTATCGGACTGATGAATCCGCTGTGTGGCGAAACGTTTCTTCAATAAAGATTCCTATATGTTGCATAAGTGTTTGAATTCTTCAACTTGTCGGTTTTCAAAGCCATTCATCACAATTGTCTAAAACGTGTCTGTGTCTTTCCAAATTCGTCTTCACGTACATAATCAATCATTACTTTTCGACAGCGAATTCTTGTTTGTGTACGAATGGTATATAATACCGACAAGATGAGAGTAAGACACATGTGCAACATCTGGGTATCTTTATTGTAGACGTTTCGCCATCCAGTGGCTTTATCAATACAAATTCCAGGACATAACTTGAAGACAGTAGAACTATGTACAGAAGATGAGGTAATCAGTCCCTCAACCTAGGAGTAGGTGCGAACAGCACCATAGTCGTGGAATCTCCACGACTATGGTGCTGTTCGCACCTACTCCTAGGTTGAGGGACTGATTACCTCATCTTCTGTACATAGTTCTACTGTCTTCAAGTTATGTCCTGGAATTTGTATTGATAAAGCCACTGGATGGCGAAACGTCTACAATAAAGATACCCAGATGTTGCACATGTGTCTTACTCGAATTCTTGTTTATTCAAATTCAGGAACAGTTTTCATTTCTATTGGCAACTATTTTTTGCATCGTGTAGAAAGCAATTTAAGTGATATATTTTCCAATTTTTAAGGCATTCGATAGATTTTTGACAGCAGGAGGCAGCTTGCAACATATTGAGACTGGCCTCTTGCAGGGCTTTCCTTATGAAGTTTATTTCTGCTCGGAATCTCGTGCCAGTTAATCACGTAACAGATAAATTTGAACTCCAGGTAGGTCTAGTCACAATCATGACAAGTTACAAAGGTATTTACAGATTACAGAGGTACACAATGGGTCCTGGAGTTCATTACCTTTGTAAATTGTGAGTTCATTACCTTTGTAAATTGTGAGTTCATTACCTCTGTAACTTGCTCAGCTATCACAACTTTGGAGTCCAGTCCCTGGACCCATTATGTACCTCTGTAATCTTTTGACTACCGCCCACAGGATGGGTATGGGGTGACTACCGCCCACAGGATGGGTATGGGGTGACTACCGCCCACAGGATGGGTATGGGGTGACTACCGCCCACAGGATGGGTATGGGGTGACTACCGCCCACAGGATGGGTATGGGGTGACTACCGCCCACAGGATGGGTATGGGGTGCATAATAAACATATTAAACTGAATTAAACTGAAAGATAACTTTGAAAGTTTTATTTTTTTTTTTTTGTAATTGAGCACTGGCCTCCGATTTGTTTCATGCAACTGTTATTGCTGCTATATTATTTTCCTTCGTCCTAAAAACTGCTTATGGAAATTATAATTCCCTTAAGGTGTCACACCGGTCTCAGTTTAGCTAAGTGTCACACTGATAAATTAGATACAAGTGCAACACTTGGGTATCAATAATTATTGAGGAAACGTTTAGCAACACAGGGCTTCATCAGTCCAGTGCAAAGAAAAATGGTGAAGATCAGAAGGAGTTTGAGGTAATTAGTTCCTCAGCCTAGAGTTGATGTAATCTGTCCATCAATCTTGAAAAGAATGCATCATATGCAGGAAGAAGGGCCTTATATATGAAGACAGGTGAGGTTCTTTGAACCATTTACCTACAGTTAGGTGACTGACCTGTCTCTCCCATCGTTGCTTAGATGAGAGAAAAAAATATTGTTTGTTGTTGATGTTTTGATTTTTGCTGCCATCTTAAACTTGGGGGACCCGAATCAGGGCTTCGTTAGGATGCTCCTTAAACCAGCTCTGTAATGGTTGACAATGGTGGTGGAGGAGTGGGTACGAGCGTCCACGATGGCGTTGGTGATAGTGTTGGTATAGGCAGAAGAAAGCACTTTTAGTGATAGTGAAATGGATACAGGCGGCAACGACAGTGTTGGAGATAGTGTTGGTAGTGACGGTGGTGATGAAGATGGTGGCTGTGATGGTGACATTAATACCGGCGTAACAGGTTTGATCATTATAAAGACGCCCAGGTCTAGTTGAATTAATTCCGATCAAGCTGACAGTTATAATTAGATGCGGTAAGTGCCCCAGAAGGCCACCAGTCGCTCTTCTGGTCCTGGGTCAATATTATTTTCCTAAATTGGATGAGGAGGTGGCTCGTTTTGAGGTTAATGAAATTTAAATTAAGGGTGTGTCGAGAGTGGGTGTCGCATAAACGAAGGCGAGAGTTAATGGTGGCTGATGCTTTAATATGTCGACGTGACTGTAAATGCGGTGATGATGGGGTCATAACAAAGGCGGTGTTGTGGTGACGGTGATGATGGGGTCATAACAAAGGCGGTGTTGTGGTGACGGTGATGATGGGGTCATAACAAAGGCGGTGTTGTGGTGACGGTGATGATGGGGTCATAACAAAGGCGGTGTTGTGGTGACGGTGATGATGGGGTCATAACAAAGGCGGTGTTGTGGTGACGGTGATGATGGGGTCATAACAAAGGCGGTGTTGTGGTGACGGTGATGATGTTATAACATAGGCGGTGTTGTGGTGACGGAGATGATGTTGTAACAAAGGCGGTGTTGTGGTGACGGTGATGATGTTATAACAAAGGCGGTGTTGTGGTGACGGTGATGATGTTATAACAAAGGCGGTGTTGTGGTGACGGTGATGATGTTATAACAAAGGCGGTGTTGTGGTGACGGTGATGATGTTATAACAAAGGCGGTGTTGTGGTGACGGTGATGATGTTATAACAAAGGCGGTGTTGTGGTGACGGTGATGATGTTATAACAAAGGCGGTGTTGTGGTGACGGTGATGATGTTATAACATAGGTGGTGTTGTGGTGACGGTGATGATGGGGTCATAACAAAGGCGGTGTTGTGGTGACGGTGATGATGGGGTCATAACAAAGGCGGTGTTGTGGTGACGGTGATGATGGGGTCATAACAAAGGTGGTGTTGTGGTGACGGTGATGATGGGGTCATAACAAAGGCGGTGTTGTGGTGACGGTGATGATGTTATAACATAGGCGGTGTTGTGGTGACGGTGATGATGTTATAACATAGGTGGTGTTGTGGTGACGGTGATGATGTTATAACAAAGGCGGTGTTGTGGTGACGGTGATGATGTTATAACATAGGCGGTGTTGTGGTGACGGTGATGATGTTATAACATAGGTGGTGTTGTGGTGACGGTGATGATGTTATAACATAGGCGGTGTTGTGGTGACGGTGATGATGTTATAACATAGGTGGTGTTGTGGTGACGGTGATGATGTTATAACATAGGCGGTGTTGTGGTGACGGTGATGATGTTATAACATAGGTGGTGTTGTGGTGACGGTGATGATGTTATAACATAGGTGGTGTTGTGGTGACGGTGATGATGTTATAACATAGGTGGTGTTGTGGTGACGGTGATGATGGGGTCATAACAAAGGCGGTGTTGTGGTGACGGTGATGATGTTATAACATAGGTGGTGTTGTGGTGACGGTGATGATGTTATAACAAAGGCGGTGTTGTGGTGACGGTGATGATGTTATAACATAGGCGGTGTTGTGGTGACGGTGATGATGTTATAACATAGGTGGTGTTGTGGTGACGGTGATGATGGGGTCATAACAAAGGCGGTGTTGTGGTGACGGTGATGATGTTATAACATAGGCGGTGTTGTGGTGACGGTGATGATGTTATAACATAGGTGGTGTTGTGGTGACGGTGATGATGTTATAACATAGGTGGTGTTGTGGTGACGGTGATGATGTTATAACATAGGCGGTGTTGTGGTGACGGTGATGATGTTATAACATAGGCGGTGTTGTGGTGACGGTGATGATGTTATAACATAGGTGGTGTTGTGGTGACGGTGATGATGTTATAACATAGGCGGTGTTGTGGTGACGGTGATGATGTTATAACATAGGTGGTGTTGTGGTGACGGTGATGATGTTATAACATAGGCGGTGTTGTGGTGACGGTGATGATGTTATAACATAGGTGGTGTTGTGGTTACGGTGATGATGTTATAACAAAGGCGGTGTTGTGGTGACGGTGATGATGTTATAACATAGGCGGTGTTGTGGTGACGGTGATGATGTTATAACATAGGCGGTGTTGTGGTGACGGTGATGATGTTATAACAAAGGTGGTGTTGTGGTGACGGTGATGCTGGTATAACATAGGTGGTGTTGTGGTGACGGTGATGATGTTATAACATAGGTGGTGTTGTGGTGACGGTGATGATGTTATAACATAGGTGGTGTTGTGGTGACGGTGATGATGTTATAACATAGGTGGTGTTGTGGTGACGGTGATGATGTTATAACATAGGTGGTGTTGTGGTGACGGTGATGATGTTATAACATAGGTGGTGTTGTGGTGACGGTGATGATGTTATAACATAGGTGGTGTTGTGGTGACGGTGATGATGTTATAACATAGGTGGTGTTGTGGTGACGGTGATGATGTTATAACATAGGTGGTGTTGTGGTGACGGTGATGATGTTATAACATAGGTGGTGTTGTGGTGACGGTGATGATGTTATAACATAGGTGGTGTTGTGGTGACGGTGATGATGTTATAACATAGGTGGTGTTGTGGTGACGGTGATGATGTTATAACATAGGTGGTGTTGTGGTGACGGTGATGATGTTATAACATAGGTGGTGTTGTGGTGACGGTGATGATGTTATAACATAGGTGGTGTTGTGGTGACGGTGATGATGTTATAACATAGGTGGTGTTGTGGTGACGGTGATGATGTTATAACATAGGTGGTGTTGTGGTGACGGTGATGATGTTATAACATAGGTGGTGTTGTGGTGACGGTGATGATGTTATAACATAGGTGGTGTTGTGGTGACGGTGATGATGTTATAACATAGGTGGTGTTGTGGTGACGGTGATGATGTTATAACATAGGTGGTGTTGTGGTGACGGTGATGATGTTATAACATAGGTGGTGTTGTGGTGACGGTGATGATGTTATAACATAGGTGGTGTTGTGGTGACGGTGATGATGTTATAACATAGGTGGTGTTGTGGTGACGGTGATGATGTTATAACATAGGTGGTGTTGTGGTGACGGTGATGATGTTATAACATAGGTGGTGTTGTGGTGACGGTGATGATGTTATAACATAGGTGGTGTTGTGGTGACGGTGATGATGTTATAACATAGGTGGTGTTGTGGTGACGGTGATGATGTTATAACATAGGTGGTGTTGTGGTGACGGTGATGATGTTATAACATAGGTGGTGTTGTGGTGACGGTGATGATGTTATAACATAGGTGGTGTTGTGGTGACGGTGATGATGTTATAACATAGGTGGTGTTGTGGTGACGGTGATGATGTTATAACATAGGTGGTGTTGTGGTGACGGTGATGATGTTATAACATAGGTGGTGTTGTGGTGACGGTGATGATGTTATAACATAGGTGGTGTTGTGGTGACGGTGATGATGTTATAACATAGGTGGTGTTGTGGTGACGGTGATGATGTTATAACATAGGTGGTGTTGTGGTGACGGTGATGATGTTATAACATAGGTGGTGTTGTGGTGACGGTGATGATGTTATAACATAGGTGGTGTTGTGGTGACGGTGATGATGTTATAACATAGGTGGTGTTGTGGTGACGGTGATGATGTTATAACATAGGTGGTGTTGTGGTGACGGTGATGATGTTATAACATAGGTGGTGTTGTGGTGACGGTGATGATGTTATAACATAGGTGGTGTTGTGGTGACGGTGATGATGTTATAACATAGGTGGTGTTGTGGTGACGGTGATGATGTTATAACATAGGTGGTGTTGTGGTGACGGTGATGATGTTATAACATAGGTGGTGTTGTGGTGACGGTGATGATGTTATAACATAGGTGGTGTTGTGGTGACGGTGATGATGTTATAACATAGGTGGTGTTGTGGTGACGGTGATGATGTTATAACATAGGTGGTGTTGTGGTGACGGTGATGATGTTATAACATAGGTGGTGTTGTGGTGACGGTGATGATGTTATAACATAGGTGGTGTTGTGGTGACGGTGATGATGTTATAACATAGGTGGTGTTGTGGTGACGGTGATGATGTTATAACATAGGTGGTGTTGTGGTGACGGTGATGATGTTATAACATAGGTGGTGTTGTGGTGACGGTGATGATGTTATAACATAGGTTATAACATAGGTGGTGTTGTGGTGACGGTGATGATGTTATAACATAGGTGGTGTTGTGGTGACGGTGATGATGTTATAACATAGGTGGTGTTGTGGTGACGGTGATGATGTTATAACATAGGTGGTGTTGTGGTGACGGTGATGATGTTATAACATAGGTGGTGTTGTGGTGACGGTGATGATGTTATAACATAGGTGGTGTTGTGGTGACGGTGATGATGTTATAACATAGGTGGTGTTGTGGTGACGGTGATGATGTTATAACATAGGTGGTGTTGTGGTGACGGTGATGATGTTATAACATAGGTGGTGTTGTGGTGACGGTGATGATGTTATAACATAGGTGGTGTTGTGGTGACGGTGATGATGTTATAACATAGGTGGTGTTGTGGTGACGGTGATGATGTTATAACATAGGTGGTGTTGTGGTGACGGTGATGATGTTATAACATAGGTGGTGTTGTGGTGACGGTGATGATGTTATAACATAGGTGGTGTTGTGGTGACGGTGATGATGTTATAACATAGGTGGTGTTGTGGTGACGGTGATGATGTTATAACATAGGTGGTGTTGTGGTGACGGTGATGATGTTATAACATAGGTGGTGTTGTGGTGACGGTGATGATGTTATAACATAGGTGGTGTTGTGGTGACGGTGATGATGTTATAACATAGGTGGTGTTGTGGTGACGGTGATGATGTTATAACATAGGTGGTGTTGTGGTGACGGTGATGATGTTATAACATAGGTGGTGTTGTGGTGACGGTGATGATGTTATAACATAGGTGGTGTTGTGGTGACGGTGATGATGTTATAACATAGGTGGTGTTGTGGTGACGGTGATGATGTTATAACATAGGTGGTGTTGTGGTGACGGTGATGATGTTATAACATAGGTGGTGTTGTGGTGACGGTGATGATGTTATAACATAGGTGGTGTTGTGGTGACGGTGATGATGTTATAACATAGGTGGTGTTGTGGTGACGGTGATGATGTTATAACATAGGTGGTGTTGTGGTGACGGTGATGATGTTATAACATAGGTGGTGTTGTGGTGACGGTGATGATGTTATAACATAGGTGGTGTTGTGGTGACGGTGATGATGTTATAACATAGGTGGTGTTGTGGTGACGGTGATGATGTTATAACATAGGTGGTGTTGTGGTGACGGTGATGATGTTATAACATAGGTGGTGTTGTGGTGACGGTGATGATGTTATAACATAGGTGGTGTTGTGGTGACGGTGATGATGTTATAACATAGATGTTATAACATGGTGTTGTGGTGACGGTGATGATGTTATAACATAGGTGGTGTTGTGGTGACGGTGATGATGTTATAACATAGGTGGTGTTGTGGTGACGGTGATGATGTTATAACATAGGTGGTGTTGTGGTGACGGTGATGATGTTATAACATAGGTGGTGTTGTGGTGACGGTGATGATGTTATAACATAGGTGGTGTTGTGGTGACGGTGATGATGTTATAACATAGGTGGTGTTGTGGTGACGGTGATGATGTTATAACATAGGTGGTGTTGTGGTGACGGTGATGATGTTATAACATAGGTGGTGTTGTGGTGACGGTGATGATGTTATAACATAGGTGGTGTTGTGGTGACGGTGATGATGTTATAACATAGGTGGTGTTGTGGTGACGGTGATGATGTTATAACATAGGTGGTGTTGTGGTGACGGTGATGATGTTATAACATAGGTGGTGTTGTGGTGACGGTGATGATGTTATAACATAGGTGGTGTTGTGGTGACGGTGATGATGTTATAACATAGGTGGTGTTGTGGTGACGGTGATGATGTTATAACATAGGTGGTGTTGTGGTGACGGTGATGATGTTATAACATAGGTGGTGTTGTGGTGACGGTGATGATGTTATAACATAGGTGGTGTTGTGGTGACGGTGATGATGTTATAACATAGGTGGTGTTGTGGTGACGGTGATGATGTTATAACATAGGTGGTGTTGTGGTGACGGTGATGATGTTATAACATAGGTGGTGTTGTGGTGACGGTGATGATGTTATAACATAGGTGGTGTTGTGGTGACGGTGATGATGTTATAACATAGGTGGTGTTGTGGTGACGGTGATGATGTTATAACATAGGTGGTGTTGTGGTGACGGTGATGATGTTATAACATAGGTGGTGTTGTGGTGACGGTGATGATGTTATAACATAGGTGGTGTTGTGGTGACGGTGATGATGTTATAACATAGGTGGTGTTGTGGTGACGGTGATGATGTTATAACATAGGTGGTGTTGTGGTGACGGTGATGATGTTATAACATAGGTGGTGTTGTGGTGACGGTGATGATGTTATAACATAGGTGGTGTTGTGGTGACGGTGATGATGTTATAACATAGGTGGTGTTGTGGTGACGGTGATGATGTTATAACATAGGTGGTGTTGTGGTGACGGTGATGATGTTATAACATAGGCGGTGTTGTGGTGACGGTGATGATGTTATAACATAGGTGGTGTTGTGGTGACGGTGATGATGTTATAACATAGGTGGTGTTGTGGTGACGGTGATGATGTTATAACATAGGTGGTGTTGTGGTGACGGTGATGATGTTATAACATAGGTGGTGTTGTGGTGACGGTGATGATGTTATAACATAGGTGGTGTTGTGGTGACGGTGATGATGTTATAACATAGGTGGTGTTGTGGTGACGGTGATGATGTTATAACATAGGTGGTGTTGTGGTGACGGTGATGATGTTATAACATAGGCGGTGTTGTGGTGACGGTGATGATGTTATAACATAGGTGGTGTTGTGGTGACGGTGATGATGTTATAACATAGGTGGTGTTGTGGTGACGGTGATGATGTTATAACATAGGTGGTGTTGTGGTGACGGTGATGATGTTATAACATAGGTGGTGTTGTGGTGACGGTGATGATGTTATAACATAGGTGGTGTTGTGGTGACGGTGATGATGTTATAACATAGGTGGTGTTGTGGTGACGGTGATGATGTTATAACATAGGTGGTGTTGTGGTGACGGTGATGATGTTATAACATAGGTGGTGTTGTGGTGACGGTGATGATGTTATAACATAGGTGGTGTTGTGGTGACGGTGATGATGTTATAACATAGGTGGTGTTGTGGTGACGGTGATGATGTTATAACATAGGTGGTGTTGTGGTGACGGTGATGATGTTATAACATAGGTGGTGTTGTGGTGACGGTGATGATGTTATAACATAGGCGGTGTTGTGGTGACGGTGATGATGTTATAACATAGGTGGTGTTGTGGTGACGGTGATGATGTTATAACATAGGTGGTGTTGTGGTGACGGTGATGATGTTATAACATAGGTGGTGTTGTGGTGACGGTGATGATGTTATAACATAGGTGGTGTTGTGGTGACGGTGATGATGTTATAACATAGGTGGTGTTGTGGTGACGGTGATGATGTTATAACATAGGTGGTGTTGTGGTGACGGTGATGATGTTATAACATAGGTGGTGTTGTGGTGACGGTGATGATGTTATAACATAGGTGGTGTTGTGGTGACGGTGATGATGTTATAACATAGGTGGTGTTGTGGTGACGGTGATGATGTTATAACATAGGTGGTGTTGTGGTGACGGTGATGATGTTATAACATAGGTGGTGTTGTGGTGACGGTGATGATGTTATAACATAGGTGGTGTTGTGGTGACGGTGATGATGTTATAACATAGGTGGTGTTGTGGTGACGGTGATGATGTTATAACATAGGTGGTGTTGTGGTGACGGTGATGATGTTATAACATAGGTGGTGTTGTGGTGACGGTGATGATGTTATAACATAGGTGGTGTTGTGGTGACGGTGATGATGTTATAACATAGGTGGTGTTGTGGTGACGGTGATGATGTTATAACATAGGTGGTGTTGTGGTGACGGTGATGATGTTATAACATAGGTGGTGTTGTGGTGACGGTGATGATGTTATAACATAGGTGGTGTTGTGGTGACGGTGATGATGTTATAACATAGGTGGTGTTGTGGTGACGGTGATGATGTTATAACATAGGTGGTGTTGTGGTGACGGTGATGATGTTATAACATAGGCGGTGTTGTGGTGACGGTGATGATGTTATAACATAGGTGGTGTTGTGGTGACGGTGATGATGTTATAACATAGGTGGTGTTGTGGTGACGGTGATGATGTTATAACATAGGTGGTGTTGTGGTGACGGTGATGATGTTATAACATAGGTGGTGTTGTGGTGACGGTGATGATGTTATAACATAGGTGGTGTTGTGGTGACGGTGATGATGTTATAACATAGGTGGTGTTGTGGTGACGGTGATGATGTTATAACATAGGTGGTGTTGTGGTGACGGTGATGATGTTATAACATAGGTGGTGTTGTGGTGACGGTGATGATGTTATAACATAGGTGGTGTTGTGGTGACGGTGATGATGTTATAACATAGGTGGTGTTGTGGTGACGGTGATGATGTTATAACATAGGTGGTGTTGTGGTGACGGTGATGATGTTATAACATAGGTGGTGTTGTGGTGACGGTGATGATGTTATAACATAGGTGGTGTTGTGGTGACGGTGATGATGTTATAACATAGGTGGTGTTGTGGTGACGGTGATGATGTTATAACATAGGTGGTGTTGTGGTGACGGTGATGATGTTATAACATAGGTGGTGTTGTGGTGACGGTGATGATGTTATAACATAGGTGGTGTTGTGGTGACGGTGATGATGTTATAACATAGGTGGTGTTGTGGTGACGGTGATGATGTTATAACATAGGTGGTGTTGTGGTGACGGTGATGATGTTATAACATAGGTGGTGTTGTGGTGACGGTGATGATGTTATAACATAGGTGGTGTTGTGGTGACGGTGATGATGTTATAACATAGGTGGTGTTGTGGTGACGGTGATGATGTTATAACACGGTGATGATGTTATAACATAGGTGGTGTTGTGGTGACGGTGATGATGTTATAACATAGGTGGTGTTGTGGTGACGGTGATGATGTTATAACATAGGTGGTGTTGTGGTGACGGTGATGATGTTATAACATAGGTGGTGTTGTGGTGACGGTGATGATGTTATAACATAGGTGGTGTTGTGGTGACGGTGATGATGTTATAACATAGGTGGTGTTGTGGTGACGGTGATGATGTTATAACATAGGTGGTGTTGTGGTGACGGTGATGATGTTATAACATAGGTGGTGTTGTGGTGACGGTGATGATGTTATAACATAGGTGGTGTTGTGGTGACGGTGATGATGTTATAACATAGGTGGTGTTGTGGTGACGGTGATGATGTTATAACATAGGCGGTGTTGTGGTGACGGTGATGATGTTATAACATAGGCGGTGTTGTGGTGACGGTGATGATGTTATAACATAGGTGGTGTTGTGGTGACGGTGATGATGTTATAACATAGGTGGTGTTGTGGTGACGGTGATGATGTTATAACATAGGTGGTGTTGTGGTGACGGTGATGATGTTATAACATAGGTGGTGTTGTGGTGACGGTGATGATGTTATAACATAGGTGGTGTTGTGGTGACGGTGATGATGTTATAACATAGGTGGTGTTGTGGTGACGGTGATGATGTTATAACATAGGCGGTGTTGTGGTGACGGTGATGATGTTATAACATAGGCGGTGTTGTGGTGACGGTGATGATGTTATAACATAGGCGGTGTTGTGGTGACGGTGATGATGTTATAACATAGGCGGTGTTGTGGTGACGGTGATGATGTTATAACATAGGCGGTGTTGTGGTGACGGTGATGATGTTATAACATAGGCGGTGTTGTGGTGACGGTGATGATGTTATAACATAGGCGGTGTTGTGGTGACGGTGATGATGTTATAACATAGGTGGTGTTGTGGTGACGGTGATGATGTTATAACATAGGTGGTGTTGTGGTGACGGTGATGATGTTATAACATAGGTGGTGTTGTGGTGACGGTGATGATGTTATAACATAGGTGGTGTTGTGGTGACGGTGATGATGTTATAACATAGGTGGTGTTGTGGTGACGGTGATGATGTTATAACATAGGTGGTGTTGTGGTGACGGTGATGATGTTATAACATAGGTGGTGTTGTGGTGACGGTGATGATGTTATAACATAGGCGGTGTTGTGGTGACGGTGATGATGTTATAACATAGGTGGTGTTGTGGTGACGGTGATGATGTTATAACATAGGTGGTGTTGTGGTGACGGTGATGATGTTATAACAAAGGTGGTGTTGTGGTGACGGTGATGATGAGGTCAAACAATAGATCGAAAGAATAAATGTTATGATATTACTGGTAGGATCGACGCAGTAGTAGTAATAGTGGTAGTAATAGTGGTAGTAATAGTGGTAGTAATAGTGGTAGTAATAGTGGTAGTAATAGTGGTAGTAATAGTGGTAGTAATAGTGGTAGTAATAGTGGTAGTAATAGTGGTAGTAATAGTGGTAGTAATAGTGGTAGGGTTCAGACAACAGGTGTAGCGATAGCGATGGGGTTCAATTAAGAGGTGTAGCGATAATGGTGTTCAATTAAGAGGTGTAGCGATAGTGGTGTTCAATTAAGAGGTGTAGCGATAATGGTGTTCAATTAAGAGGTGTAGCGATAATGGTGTTCAATTAAGAGGTGTAGCGATAATGGTGTTCAATTAAGAGGTGTAGCGATAATGGTGTTCAATTAAGAGGTGTAGCGATAGTGGTGTTCAATTAAGAGGTGTAGCGATAATGGTGTTCAATTAAGAGGTGTAGCGATAATGGTGTTCAATTAAGAGGTGTAGCGATAATGGTGTTCAATTAAGAGGTGTAGCGATAATGGTGTTCAATTAAGAGGTGTAGCGATAGTGGTGTTCAATTAAGAGGTGTAGCGATAATGGTGTTCAATTAAGAGGTGTAGCGATAGTGGTGGTCAATTAAGAGGTGTAGCGATAGTGGTGTTCAATTAAGAGGTGTAGCGATAGTGGTGTTCAATTAAGAGGTGTAGCGATAGTGGTGTTCAATTAAGAGGTGTAGCGATAGTGGTGTTCAATTAAGAGGTGTAGCGATAATGGTGTTCAATTAAGAGTGTAGCGTAGTTCAATTAAGATAGCGATAATGGTGTTCAATTAAGAGGTAGTGGTGTTCAATTAAGTAGCGATAATGGTGTTCAATTAAGAGGTGTAGCGATAATGGTGTTCAATTAAGAGGTGTAGCGATAATGGTGTTCAATTAAGAGGTGTAGCGATAGCGATAGTGGTGTTCAATTAAGAGGTGTAGCGATAATGGTGTTCAATTAAGAGGTGTAGCGATAGTGGTGTTCAATTAAGAGGTGTAGCGATAATGGTGTTCAATTAAGAGGTGTAGCGATAATGGTGTTCAATTAAGAGGTGTAGCGATAATGGTGTTCAATTAAGATAGTGGTGTTCAATTAAGAATGGTGTTCAATTAAGAGGTGTAGCGATAATGGTGTTCAATTAAGAGGTGTAGCGATAATGGTGTTCAATTAAGAGGTGTAGCGATAATGGTGTTCAATTAAGAGGTGTAGCGATAATGGTGTTCAATTAAGAGGTGTAGCGATAATGGTGTTCAATTAAGAGGTGTAGCGATAGTGGTGTTCAATTAAGAGGTGTAGCGATAATGGTGTTCAATTAAGAGGTGTAGCGATAATGGTGTTCAATTAAGAGGTGTAGCGATAGTGGTGTTCAATTAAGAGGTGTAGCGATAATGGTGTTCAATTAAGAGGTGTAGCGATAGTGGTGTTCAATTAAGAGGTGTAGCGATAGTGGTGTTCAATTAAGAGGTGTAGCGATAATGGTGTTCAATTAAGAGGTGTAGCGATAATGGTGTTCAATTAAGAGGTGTAGCGATAATGGTGTTCAATTAAGAGGTGTAGCGATAATGGTGTTCAATTAAGAGGTGTAGCGATAATGGTGTTCAATTAAGAGGTGTAGCGATAGTGGTGTTCAATTAAGAGGTGTAGCGATAATGGTGTTCAATTAAGAGGTGTAGCGATAGTGGTGGTGTTGTAACTGAGAGCCAGTGTCTCGGTAGGGCCGTGACCAGGTATGTTCACAACACTCACACCTGGCCACCACAGACAGCTATGCGGCAGCAGGTGCAGTCCTGTGAGGCTCAGGAACACGCAGTATGCACCTCATGCTCCTCCATCATCCCTGTTCTTGCTCGCCTTCTGAAATAAGTGTGACAGAAATAGATATACACGCTTGATCCTTATCATTATATCTGAAAAGAATGGTTTTTGGATTTAGGTTGAATTAAACCACGGTACAGGTGGGGTTAGAACACATGGCAAGTAAGTCGTTAAACTCCAGGCCAGTATGCAATCCTGTTATTACGATTTCGTGAATCATTTATATTGAATTATTCCGTTTTGAGTTGCACACACATCTATATTCCCTGTCTCGGGAATATAGATGTGTGCAGTACAAGGAGGGGTAAAGCGTCGAGGGCGGTGATTGGATGGGTACTCTTGGAGGAGCGGGGATGGTGGGAGCTAAAGCAGTGTATCATGTCCTTGTGAAAATGGTATGGCCCAAGAGGCTCCCACTGTCAAGCGAGATAAAAGAGCCATCATCTCCATCTCTCTCGCGCCGACCTGACGCGGACAGAGACGAGCCCTTTTATAACGACGGCGATTTCCTGTATTATTATTATTATTACAATCAAGGGGGAAGCGCTAAACCCGGAGGATTATACAGCGCCTGGGGGGGGATGTGGAAGACATTCAGGCTTAATTCGGGTAACTGGAGCACAGATCCAATTCCCTAAATCAAGAGCCCCTCACCAACATCAAGGAACCTTCCTTGAGGGGCGATTTCCTGTAGATTCAAAACATCCACCCCTTCATTTGCATGCTGATTCATCAAAAATGGGATATGTAAGTGCTGTATTGATTCCAGTAAAAGGGAGGGGGTCTCAGGTCTCGCAAATCCACGTTGGGGACGGACAGGGGGGAAAATGACTGGGTTTCCTTCATGGGTCCTGTCTTACACTTGGATTTTTTATACACGTTTCTTTCCTCGGGAGCTCGTCCTTGTTTTGTAACGCAATAGCTGTCATAATTGTACGTTCCTAGAACCAGTTAAAACTTCGTACATTTCTATTTTTTTTTGTATAGGTAATGCAGGAAAGGAAACGATAAACACAAGTCGTTTTCTAAGTTATGAATGACGCTGTGTCCAATAACACAAATTCCTCGATGATTCAAGAGAATCTCAAGACATTTAGACAACGTCTCCAGTCCCCCGACAATCTGTTTTCCATATATATTGAAAACGAGTTAGGCGCAACACTCGTTCATCATGATGGAGGGAGGAGGGAATTCGATTCCCGGAGGGTGGAAACATTTCGACACGTTTCCTTACACCTGTTGTCCTGTTCACCTAGCAGCAAATAGGTACCTGGGTGTTAGTCGACTGGTGTGGGTCGCATCCTGGGGGACAAGATTAAGGACCCCAATGGAAATAAGTTAGACAGTCCTCGATGACGCACTGACTTTCTTGGGTTATCCTGGGTGGCTAACCCCCCGGGGTTAAAAATCCGAACGAAATCTTATCTTATCTTATCTTACCGAGTAGTTTTTACTGCTTCCCTACGGGATTGTTGCTGTTAACACCCACCTGGTGCTCGCTAGAAACAGCTTCAGTGTAGCTACGTCTTTCATCAAGGACCTCACAAATAGGCCTAGTTTGGCATGCCTTACATCCCTTGTGGACAATGCACAAAGAAAAATTTAGGGAGAAATATCACTGGTTGAGTGAACACACAAGTATACTTAAGCAACATGTGTGTCCTTCACAGGAACTCCACGGCTCATTTGATGAATTGGAAAGTGGCACAACCCCTCGACACAGAACATGAACTTACATGTTGGAAATGCCTAATAATCGTTGTCATTGACCCTGTGGACACTGGAACCTTTGACTTAAGAAATCGTAATGACACGATTGCAAATAAACCATACCCCCGGCCGGGATTGAACCCGCGGTCATAGAGTATCAAAACTCCAGCCCGTCGCGTTAGCCACTAGACCAGCTAGCCACAATAAGATTCATCCAACTAGGTATATTTCTACACCATAGGAAAGTTAGCACAGGCACCTCTGTGACCACAAATGCAATTTGTGGTCACAGAGGTGCCTGTTTTGAGACTCTATGACCGCGGGTTCAATCCCGGCCGGGGGTATGGTTTACCGGAACCTTTGCCTGTCGAAAATGCCCATTTTTCATTGTAATGAAGAAGCTGGAATAATTTATATACTGATTTTCGTGTGCTTATTTGCCAATGTCTCACCTGATCGGCTTCAAACCTTCAACGCCGATAATTTAAATATGCAACTTTTGTGCGGCTTTTAAGTGTTTTGGGTTTTTGGTCTCTAAAGTGTCTAGAGAAAGTCTCTTCCGATTGACTTCCAACTTTCAGTGTATCTTAGGGGAAGGATTGAATTGGTTTTAAACCGTGGAGGCGCCAGTTTGCAATGTTATTTTGTTCAACTTTTGTTTTTTTGTATTCATAGATGTACAGGGCAAGGAAACAGATATCTTGCATTTGTTTTTGTCTTAGCTATTGTGTTTTTTCTTCCCTGTATGACCGTTGTAGTATACGTAATAATTGGCGAGTTGTTTTTCCTATGCTAATTACTTGGAACGTCTTAAGGATGTACTCCCTGGAGCGGAGGAGAGAGAGATACCTGATAATATATGCCTCGAAAGTATTTGAGGGCTTTGTCCCAAATCTGTACGCTACCATTATATACACCTGGAAAATCCTAGAGGGACTAGTACCGAACTTGCACACGAAAATCACTCACTACGAAAGCAAAAGACTTGGCAGACGATGCAACATCCCCCCAATGAAAAGCAGGGGTGTCACTAGCACGTTAAGAGACCATACAATAAGTGTCAGGGGCCCGAGACTGTTCAACTGCCTCCCAGCATACAACAACAACAACAGGGGTGTCACTAGCACGTTAAGAGACCATACAATAAGTGTTAGGGGCCTGAGACTGTTCAACTGCCTCCCAGCATACATAAGGGGGATTACCAACAGACCCCTGGCAGTCTTCAAGCTGGCACTGGACAAGCACCTAAAGTCGGTTCCTGATCAGTCGGGCTGTGGCTCGTACGTTGGTTTGCGTGCAGCCAGCAGCAACAGCCTGGTTGATCAGGCTCTGATCCACCAGGAGGCCTGGTCACAGACCGGGCCGCGGGGGCGTTGACCCCCGGAACTCTCTCCAGGTAAACTCCAGGTACCATAACATACTAGAGTAAGAGAGGTGGGAGGAAGTGTAAACTCTGTGAAAAACAGAGGCGTCGTGAACATAATAAGGGAACACTGTATCAACGTCGCATAATAAGGGAACACTGTATCAACGTCGCATAATAAGGGAACACTGTATCAACGTCGCATAATAAGGGAACACTGTATCAACGTCGCATAATAAGGGAACACTGTATCAACGTCGCATAATAAGGGAACACTGTATCAACGTCGCATAATAAGGGAACACTGTATCAACGTCGCATAATAAGGGAACACTATATCAACGTCGCATAATAAGGGAACACTATATCAACGTCGCATAATAAGGGAACACTATATCAACGTCGCATAATAAGGGAACACTATATCAACGTCGCATAATAAGGGAACACTGTATCAACGTCGCATAATAAGGGAACACTATATCAACGTCGCATAATAAGGGAACACTATATCAACGTCGCATAATAAGGGAACACTATATCAACGTCGCATAATAAGGGAACACTATATCAACGTCGCATAATAAGGGAACACTATATCAACGTCGCATAATAAGGGAACACTGTATCAACGTCGCATAATAAGGGAACACTATATCAACGTCGCATAATAAGGGAACACTGTATCAACGTCGCATAATAAGGGAACACTATATCAACGTCGCATAATAAGGGAACACTATATCAACGTCGCATAATAAGGGAACACTATATCAACGTCGCATAATAAGGGAACACTGTATCAACGTCGCATAATAAGGGAACACTATATCAACATCCGTGTCCCCAGACTATTCAACATTTTAAAAGATGTCAGAAGCTACTGGAACAAGTATAAAAGTCTTCTAAGAGGAAACTGGACAAATATCTTCACCAGGGTGCCAGATAAACCAGGCTGTGATGGATATGTGGGTCATCGGACCAGCAGCGGCAACAGCCTGGTTGACCAGCCAAACGCCAAACGTGCCTGGCCTAAGGCCGGGCTCTGGGAATAGAAAAAATATCGGGATTCATCTAAGGTATATCTAAGGTATATACGTGTACCTCTATTATCGCACATTTTCCAGTGCATACTTTTTTAGCCTCCCTCTTCAGTTTTCCCAGTTTTTAGTTGGAGACTGACTACATGTAACCGACATGTACACAACGTGTTTCACTACCTGCCACTCCATCACCTGGATAGACTCCTTCACAATCTAACTTTTAGTTCACCTCCTGTTATCACTGCCACTCATTCCGTTCCTTTCCTTTCTTCTGGCCCCTCAAGGAAGGTTCCTTGATGTTGGTGAGGGGCTCTTGATTTAGGGAATTGGATCTGTGCTCCAGTTCCCCGAATTAAGCCTGAATGCCTTCCACATCCCCCCCCAGGCCCTGTATAATCCTCCGGGTTTAGCGCTTCCCCCTTGATTATAATAATAATAATCCTTTCTTCAGGTCCCTTACCCCTTTCCGTACATCTCCGTTTCCTTTATGTTCCATTCGTTTCTTATAGTGATATGTCAGGTTATCACATATTAAGCAAATATTCTAAATTAATTTTGAACAGATAAGACATAATCGTACATGTGTATTCGGATGTACTCCCGTTAACCTGTTTGGGGTTTGATTTTATGGATCCAAATGCTTTTACGCTGCCGTCTAAGAGATGGCTCAGGGGTACACAGTAAACTAGCAGCGTCGGCGGCAAAATCTAAATCTAATCTCTCTACCCTTCCTCAACGGTCACGCCTCCCCGCTCCTGTTCATTCGCCTTTCTCCAGTTCTTCCCCTCCACTTCTTTCGCTCCTTCTCCTTTCACCTTCTTCCTCCTACACCTCTTCCTCTTTACATTCTTCCACCACTATTCTTCGTTACCCCGTCTTCCTCCCATTCTTCCTTTCCCCCGTCTTCCTCCCATTCTTCCTTAACCTCTGCTCCTCCCCTTCTTTCACTCCCCTCCTCCTTCGACCCATCAGCCTATTAATCCCACATATAATAACCCCAGTTAAGCTGGCGGGCAAACAAAACCTCCCTCCTCCCACCAATCACTCCCAGCAAACCATAAACTTAATGAACTCTGTGTGTGTGTGTGTGTGTGTGTGTGTGTGTGTGTGTGTGTGTGTGTGTGTGTGTGTGTGTGTGTGTGTGTGTGTGTGTGTGTGTGTGTGTGCGCGAGAGAGAGAGAGAGATACCGGCATTCTTGTGTAGGTACTGGTTGTGTCCTGGAGGCTTCTGATGATACTAGAAGTGTTGCGGAGGTTTCTGAAAACTCTGAGTGTGACCTGAAAGTTTTGAAGGCTTTGGTTGTGGTCTGGAGGTTTCTGAAGGCTCTGGTACTGGCCTGGCGGTTTCTGAAGGCTCTGCTTGTATTCTGGAGGTTTCTGAAGGCTCTGCTTGTATCCTGGAGGTTTCTGAAGGCTCTGCTTGTATCCTGGAGGTTTCTGAAGGCTCTGTTTGTATCCTGGAGGTTTCTGAAGGCTCTGCTTGTATCCTGGAGGTTTCTGAAGGCTCTGCTTGTATCCTGGAGGTTTCTGAAGGCTCTGTTTGTATCCTGGAGGTTTCTGAAGGCTCTGCTTGTATCCTGGAGGTTTCTGAAGGCTCTGCTTGTATCCTGGAGGTTTCTGAAGGCTCTGCTTGTATCCTGGAGGTTTCTGAAGGCTCTGCTTGTATCCTGGAGGTTTCTGAAGGCTCTGCTTGTATTCTGGAGGTTTCTGAAGGCTCTGCTTGTATCCTGGAGGTTTCTGAAGGCTCTGCTTGTATCCTGGAGGTTTCTGAAGGCTCTGCTTGTATCCTGGAGGTTTCTGAAGGCTCTGCTTGTATCCTGGAGGTTTCTGAAGGCTCTGTTTGTATCCTGGAGGTTTCTGAAGGCTCTGTTTGTATCCTGGAGGTTTCTGAAGGCTCTGCTTGTATCCTGGAGGTTTCTGAAGGCTCTGTTTGTATCCTGGAGGTTTCTGAAGGCTCTGTTTGTATCCTGGAGGTTTCTGAAGGCTCTGCTTGTATCCTGGAGGTTTCTGAAGGCTCTGCTTGTATCCTGGAGGTTTCTGAAGGCTCTGCTTGTATCCTGGAGGTTTCTGAAGGCTCTGGTTGTGGCCTGGGGGTTTCTGAAGGCTCTGCTTGTATCCTGGAGGTTTCTGAAGGCTCTGGTTGTGGCCTGGGGGTTTCTGAAGGCTCTGTTACTCCAGGAGATTTATAAGAGCACTGATAGTGGCGTAAATATTTCTGAAGGCTCTAGTAGTCTCATAGAGGTTTCAAAACCACTAGGGGTTTCCTGGAGGTTACTCAAGTCATTTGTGGTGATGTGGATGTTAATGAATCCGCTGAAGGGAGGCGGAAGTTTAAAGGGTACTTAAGAACATAAGAAAGAAGGAACACTGCAGTAGGCCTACTGGCCCATGCGAGGCGGGTCCAGTTCTCCCACCGGCTTAAGCCAGTGTTTTGACCTAGTCAGGTCAGTCACACTCTCTTAAGGGAGGAGCACTCCCTCCGACCTAGTAGCACAACCTAGTCAGGTCCAACTCATACACGCCCACAATTACTCGTGTATTTATCCAACCTATTTTTAAAACTACACAACGTTTTAGCCTCAATAACTGTACTCGGGAGTTTGTTCCACTCATCCACAACTCTATTACCTAACCAGTACTTTCCTATATCCTTCCTGAATCTGAATTTTTCCAATTTAAAACCATTGCTGCGAGTCCTGTCTATGCTAGATATTTTTAGCAGGCTATTTACATCCCCTTTATTAATCCTATTTTCCACTTACGCACCTCAATCATATCCCCCCTAATTCTACGCCTTTATAGAGAGTGCAGATTCAGGGCCCTCAGTCTGTCCTCATAGGGAAGATTTCTGATGCATAAGATCAACTTTGTCATCCTCCTTTATACGTTTTCCAGAGCATTTATATCCATTCTGTAATACGGTGACCAAAACTGCGCAGCATAATCTAAATGAGGCCTAACCAAAGATATATGGAGTTGAATAACCTGAGGACTTCTATTATTTATACTTCTTGCTATTCAGCCAAGGATTCTGTTAGTTTTATTGCGAACTTTTGCACTGTTGTCTTGGTTTCAGATTACTGCTAACCAGAACTCCTAAATCCTTTTCACAGTCCGTAATATTAAGATCTACATTATTTAGTTTATATGTGGCATGGTTATTTTCCTGTACAACATTTAGAACTTTGCATTTGTTTATATTAAACTGCATCTGCCATTTCTCCGACCACTGCATCAGTCTATTCAAATCAACTGGAGTGCTCTAATGTCCTCGTCAGAATGAATTGGCCTATTTTGGTGTCATCAGCAAATTTGCTTATGTCGCTATTTATGCCCTCATCTATGTCGTTTATGTAAATTTTGAACAACAAGGGGCCCAACACTGACCCCTGTGGAACGCCGCTTGTGACGTGCCCCCAGTTTGATTTCTCTCCATTTATGCAAACTTTCTGCTGCCTGTTCGTCAGCCATGCCTCTACCGAGGAAAAAATGTCTCCTGCTATTCCGTGTGCCTTAAGTTTTCTCAACAGTCTCTGATGTGGGACTCTTTCGAAAGCCTTACTGAAGTCCATATACACAATACCATATTCAGTACCTTGATCTACCTTAGTGAAAAAAGTTAGTAAATTCGTAAGACAGGAACGTCCCTTTGTAAAACCATGCTGGGATTCACTGAGATGCATAGTCATTATCTTGGGTACCTGAAAGTGTTGGTGGTAGTGTGGTGGAGGCTTCTGAAAGTATTGGTGGCAGTGTGGTAGAGGAACCAGCAATTTCAAAGGGGGGGGGTCGAACCTGTACTTTCGAAGAACCAGTTCTTTCGACAGTAGGGACAGTGTAGAGGTCGAGGTGCTGACAGTGCTCTGGCTCGACAATCTGTGTAACAGTTGCATCAGGGTAGCGTCAAGGGCCATTATGCTCCAATTAGTCGCTCGCACCGCGATGTGCATTGTGGAGGGGCGTGGGGAAGCGACCTCACATAGAGGAGGAGGAATAGACGAGGCAAGAGGAGAGAAAGGATTAGAAATATTAGAAGGGGATAATGTGGTTCAGGGCTCTGGCAAGGAACAGATGGCAGAGTATTATACCTCATGGGAACTATGGAATTGTGTGAGTTGAATATTCCATGTTAGAAAAATGCACCATGCTGGTAGAATGCACCATGCTGGTAGAATGCACCATGCAGGTAGAATGCACCATGCAGGTAGAATGCACCATGCCGGTAGAATGCACAATGCTGGTAGAATGCACCATGCTGGTAGAATGCACCATGCTGGTAGAATGCACAATGCTGGTAGAATGCACCATGCTGGTAGAATGCACCATGCTGGTAGAATGCACCATGCTGGTAGAATGCACCATGCCAGCAGTATTCTAGTGTATAGTGTGTACCTCCTCTCATGCTGGTATGCACCAATAGAATCTCCATGCAGTATTCTAGTGTATAGTACAGTAATTCCATGCTATAGAAGGCACAGTATTCACTATAGAAGGCACAGTATTCACTATAGAAGGCACAGTATTCACTATAGAAGGCACAGTATTCACTATAGAAGGCACAGTATTCACTATAGAAGGCACAGTATTCACTATAGAAGGCACAGTATTCACTATAGAAGGCACAGTATTCACTATAGAAGGCACAGTATTCACTATAGAAGGCACAGTATTCACTATAGAAGGCACAGTATTCACTATAGAAGGCACAGTATTCACTATAGAAGGCACAGTATTCACTATAGAAGGCACAGTATTCACTATAGAAGGCACAGTATTCACTATAGAAGGCACAGTATTCACTATAGAAGGCACAGTATTCACTATAGAAGGCACAGTATTCACTATACAAGGCACAGTATTCACTATAGAAGGCACAGTATTCACTATAGAAGGCACAGTATTCACTATAGAAGGCACAGTATTACTATAGAAGGCACAGTATTCACTATAGAAGGCACAGTATTCACTATAGAAGGCACAGTATTCACTATAGAAGGCACAGTATTCACTATACAAGGCACAGTATTCACTATAGAAGGCATATGAAAGTACAGTACAGAACTGTACACTACATAGTGCGGTGTACAGTAATGTGTTCCATATACCTGGAGTTTACCTGGAGAGAGTTCCGGGGGTCAGCGCCCCCGCGGCCCGGTCTGTGACCAGGCCTCCTGGAGTTTACCTGGAGAGAGTTCCGGGGGTCAACGCCCCCGCGGCCCGGTCTGTGACCAGGCCTCCTGGAGTTTACCTGGAGAGAGTTCCGGGGGTCAGCGCCCCCGCGGCCCGGTCTGTGACCAGGCTTCCTATCAGCAAGATTTTACTTATCTTCTATCAGTATAATTCTGTCAATATATTTAAATTTAATTATATTTATTAAAAAAATTTAAAATATATGAAAAATAAAACGTTGTATTCTAACATTTTAACGGTGAACTGTTGATAAAAACTTACTGTTAACGGTGAACTGTTGATAAAAACTTACTGTTAACGGTGAACTGTTGATAAAAACTTACTGTTAACGGTGAACTGTTGATAAAAACTTACTGTTAACGGTGAACTGTTGATAAAAACTTACTGTTAACGGTGAACTGTTGATAAAAACTTACTGTTAACGGTGAACTGTTGATAAAAACTTACTGTTAACGGTGAACTGTTGATAAAAACTTACTGTTAACGGTGAACTGTTGATAAAAAACTTACTGTTAACGGTGAACTGTTGATAAAAACTTACTGTTAACGGTGAACTGTTGATAAAAACTTACTGTTAACGGTGAACTGTTGATAAAAAACTTACTGTTAACGGTGAACTGTTGATAAAAACTTACTGTTAACGGTGAACTGTTGATAAAAACTTACTGTTAACGGTGAACTGTTGATAAAAACTTACTGTTAACGGTGAACTGTTGATAAAAACTTACTGTTAACGGTGAACTGTTGATAAAAACTTACTGTTAACGGTGAACTGTTGATAAAAACTTACTGTTAACGGTGAACTGTTGATAAAAACTTACTGTTAACGGTGAACTGTTGATAAAAACTTGCTGTTAACGGTGAACTGTTAATAAAAAACTTACTGTTAACGGTGAACTGTTGATAAAAAACTTACTGTTAACGGTGAACTGTTGATAAAAACTTACTGTTAACGGTGAACTGTTGATAAAAAACATACTGTTAACGGTGAACTGTTGATAAAAAACTTACTGTTAACGGTGAACTGTTGATAAAAACTTACTGTTAACGGTGAACTGTTGATAAAAAACTTACTGTTAACGGTGAACTGTTGATAAAAAACTTACTGTTAACGGTGAACTGTTGATAAAAACTTACTGTTAACGGTGAACTGTTGATAAAAAACTTACTGTTAACGGTGAACTGTTGATAAAAACTTACTGTTAACGGTGAACTGTTGATAAAAACTTACTGTTAACGGTGAACTGTTGATAAAAACTTACTGTTAACGGTGAACTGTTGATAAAAACTTACTGTTAACGGTGAACTGTTGATAAAAACTTACTGTTAACGGTGAACTGTTGATAAAAACTTACTGTTAACGGTGAACTGTTGATAAAAACTTACTGTTAACGGTGAACTGTTGATAAAAACTTACTGTTAACGGTGAACTGTTGATAAAAATTTACTGTTAACGGTGAACTGTTGATAAAAACTTACTGTTAACGGTGAACTGTTGATAAAAACTTACTGTTAACGGTGAACTGTTGATAAAAACTTACTGTTAACGGTGAACTGTTGATAAAAACTTACTGTTAACGGTGAACTGTTGATAAAAACTTACTGTTAACGGTGAACTGTTGATAAAAACTTACTGTTAACGGTGAACTGTTGATAAAAACTTACTGTTAACGGTGAACTGTTGATAAAAACTTACTGTTAACGGTGAACTGTTGATAAAAACTTACTGTTAACGGTGAACTGTTGATAAAAAACTTACTGTTAACGGTGAACTGTTGATAAAAACTTACTGTTAACGGTGAACTGTTGATAAAAAACTTACTGTAAACGGTGAACTGTTGATAAAAACTTACTGTTAACGGTGAACTGTTGATAAAAAACTTACTGTTAACGGTGAACTGTTGATAAAAAACTTACTGTTAACGGTGAACTGTTGATAAAAAACTTACTGTTAACGGTGAACTGCTGATAAAAAACTTACTGTTAACGGTGAACTGTTGATAAAAACTCACTGTTAACGGTGAACTCTTGATAAAAACTCACTGTTAACGGTGAACTGTTGATAAAAACTTACTGTTAAAGGTGAACTGTTGATAAAAACTCACTGTTAACGGTGAACTGTTGATAAAAACTCACTGTTAACGGTGAACTGTTGATAAAAACTCACTGTTAACGGTGAACTGTTGATAAAAACTCACTGTTAACGGTGAACTGTTGATAAAAACTCACTGTTAACGGTGAACTGTTGATAAAAACTCACTGTTAACGGTGAACTGTTGATAAAAACTTACTGTTAACGGTGAACTGTTGATAAAAACTTACTGTTAACGGTGAACTGTTGATAAAAACTTACTGTTAACGGTGAACTGTTGATAAAAGCTTACTGTTAACGGTGAACTGTTGATAAAAACTTACTGTTAACGGTGAACTGTTGATAAAAACTTACTGTTAACGGTGAACTGTTGATAAAAACTTACTGTTAACGGTGAACTGTTGATAAAAACTTACTGTTAACGGTGAACTGTTGATAAAAACTTACTGTTAACGGTGAACTGTTGATAAAAACTTACTGTTAAGCAACCCTAAATCTAGGTCTGCCTAATGTAACCTGACCAGACCCTTACCTAATCTAACCTGACCAGACCCTTACCTAATGTAACCTGACCAGACCCTTACCTAATGTAACCTGACCAGACCCTTACCTAATGTAACCTGACCAGACCCTTACCTAATCTAGCCTGACCAGACCCTTACCTAATCTAACCTGACCAGACCTTACCTAATCTAACCTGACCAGACCCTTACCTAATGTAACCTGCCCAGACCCTTACCTAATGTAACCTGACCAGACCCTTACCTAATCTAACCTGACCAGACCCTTACCTAATCTAACCTGACCAGACCCTTACCTAATGTAACCTGACCAGACCCTTACCTAATGTAACCTGACCAGACCCTTACCTAATGTAACCTGACCAGACCCTTACCTAATCTAACCTGACCAGACCCTTACCTAATCTAACCTGACCAGACCCTTACCTAATCTAACCTGACCAGACCCTTACCTAATGTAACCTGACCAGACCCTTACCTAATGTAACCTGACCAGACCCTTACCTAATGTAACCTGACTAGACCCTTACCTAATCTAACCTGACCAGACCCTTACCTAATCTAACCTCACCAGACCCTTACCTAATCTAACCTGACCAGACCTTACCTAATCTAACCTGACCAGACCCTTACCTAATCTAACCTGACCAGACCCTTACCTAATCTAACCTGACCAGACCCTTACCTAATGTAACCTGACCAGACCCTTACCTAATCTAACCTGACCAGACCCTTACCTAATCTAACCTGACCAGACCCTTACCTAATGTAACCTGACCAGACCCTTACCTAATCTAACCTGACCAGACCCTTACCTAATCTAACCTGACCAGACCCTTACCTAATCTAACCTGACCAGACCCTTACCTAATCTAACCTGACCAGACCCTTACCTAATCTAACCTGACCAGACCCTTACCTAATCTAACCTGACCAGACCCTTACCTAATCTAACCTGACCAGACCCTTACCTAATGTAACCTAACCAAGCCCTTACCTAATCTAACCTGACCAGACCCTTACCTAATCTAACCTAACCAAGCCCTTACCTAATCTAACCTGACCAGACCCTTACCTAATCTAACCTGACCAAGCCCTTACCTAATCTAACCTGACCAGACCCTTACCTAATCTAACCTGACCAAGCCCCTTACCTAATCTAACCTGACCAAGCCCTTACTTAATCTAATCTAACCAATCCCTTACCTAATCTAACCTGACCAGACCCTTACCTAATCTAACCTGACCAAGCCCTTACCTAATCTAACCTGACCAAGCCCTTACCTAATCTAACCTAACCAAGCCCTTACCTAATCTAACCTGACCAGACCCTTACCTAATCTAACCTGACCAAACCCTTGCCTAACCTGACCAGACCCTTACCTAATCTAACCTGACCAGACCCTTACCTAATCTAACCTGACCAAGCCCTTACCTAATCTAACCTGACCAGACCCTTACCTAATCTAACCTGACCAGACCCTTACCTAATCTAACCTGACCAGACCCTTACCTATCCTGACCAGACCCTTGCCTAATCTATCTTGACCAAGCCCTTACCTAATCTAACCTGACCAGACCCTTACCTAATCTAACCTGACCAGACCCTTACCTAATCTAACCTGACCAGACCCTTACCTAATCTAACCTGACCAGACCCTTGCCTAACCTGACCAGACCTTTACCTGATCTAACTTAACCTAGCCCTTACCTAATCTAACCTAATCTAGATCTTACTTAATCTAACCTAACCCTTACATAATCTAACTTAACCTTTATCTAATCTAACCCAACCCTTATCTAATGTGACCTAACCGTTAACTAATCAAATCAAACCAAATCTTATCCTGATCTAATCTAACCAAACCCTTACCTAATCTAACCTAACGAAACCCTCCCGACCCTCCCCCCTCCCTCCTCCCCCCACTATCACAATGTGCTACTAATTGCCTCTTAGAGGAATACTAGACAGGGTTTGGAATGTGACCAAGTTTTTTCCTTCCTGTATTATGGTCTACCTGGAGTCTACCTGGAGGGTATTCCGGGCATCAACGCCCCAGCAGCCCGGTCCATGACCAGGCCTCCCGGTGGATCAGGGCCTGATCAATGAGGCTGTTACTCCGGCACCGTCTTTAGGTATTTGTTTGCTGGTGGGAGGCTGTTGAACAATCTCGGGCCCCGGACACTTATTGTGTTTTCTCTTAGTGTATCAGTGACGCCCCTACTTTTCACTGGGGGTATGTTGCATCGCCTGCCAAGTCTTTTGCTCTCGTAGGGAGTGATTTCTGTGTGCATATTAGGGACCAGTCCCTCCAGAATCTTCCAGGGGTAAATTATGATACATCTCTCGCCTGCACTCCAGTGAGTACAAGTGCTTCCAGGCGCTCCCAGTAGTTAAGATGTTTGATGGAACCTACACGTGCAGTAAAGGTTCTTTGTACATTCTGTAGATCTGCAATGTCGCCTATATTGTGTTAGCATCTTAGTTATTATTGTGTTAGCATCTTAGTTATTATTGTGTCAGCATCTTAGTTATTATTGTGTTAGCATCTTAGTTATTATTGTGTTAGCATCTTAGTTATTATTGTGTTAGCATCTTAGTTATTATTGTGTTAGCATCTTAGTTATTATTGTGTCAGCATCTTAGTTATTATTGTGTTAGCATCTTAGTTATTATTGTGTCAGCATCTTAGTTATTATTGTGTTAGCATCTTAGTTATTATTGTGTTAGCATAGCATCTTAGTTATTATTGTGTTAGCATCTTAGTTATTATTGTGTTAGCATCTTAGTTATTATTGTGTTAGCATCTTAGTTATTATTGTGTTAGCATCTTAGTTATTATTGTGTCAGCATCTTAGTTATTATTGTGTTAGCATCTTAGTTATTATTGTGTTAGCATCTTAGTTATTATTGTGTTAGCATCTTAGTTATTATTGTGTTAGCATCTTAGTTATTATTGTGTTAGCATCTTAGTTATTATTGTGTTAGCATCTTAGTTATAGCAGCCAAAACATTGTGCTCATAGTAGCAAGTTGTTCCATTTTCTGCAAATCTGCTGTCTTGGGCAGCACTTTTTTTAGTGTTAGTAGTTTTTGGTGTAAAGTGCTAGTCATCCACGTGGTTTTTAACACGTTGTTTAGCTCAGGCACTCGTACTTATAAGATAAGATTTCGTTCGGATTTTTAACCCCGGAGGGTTAGCCACCCAGGATAACCCAAGAAAGTCAGTGCGTCATCGAGGACTGTCTAACTTATTTCCATTGTGGTCCTTAATCTTGTCCCCCAGGATGCCACCCACACCAGTCGACTAACACCCAGGTACCTATTTGCTGCTAGGTGAACAGGACAATAGGTGTAAGGAAACGTGTCGGAATTTCCACCCGCCGGGAATCGAACCCGGGCCCTCCGTGTGTGAAGCGGGAGTTTTAGCCACCAGGCCACCGGGCCACCCACCAGACCACCGGGCCACCCACCAGGCCACCGGGCCACCCACCAGGCCACCGGGCCACGTTGTCTAGATGTCTTGTGTTCTGTTATCTTGTACAGATATGATCATTATTCTTCCTACGTCTCCCACTGTTTCTGTTTCCCTTCCCAGTTATTGTGTCAGGATACGCTCCACATCCTCCGTTCTCTTTTGTCTATATACTTCCCATATCTTCCCATTTTCTTGTTTTCCTCCACATCCTCCGTTCTCTTTTGTCTATATACTTCCCATATCTCCCCATTTTCTTGTTTTCCACAATACTCACATTGATCGTTTTCTTATTTTCCATATTGCTCCAGTTGTCCAATTTTCCTGTCTATATATACTGGTATCTTATAGTTTTTGTTTCCGTATATCTTGGTTTTCTTGTTATCCGCATACATCTTCTCGCTTTCTCGTCTATATATTCAGGTTTTATTATATTTTCCTTATATACTCGTATCTTCCAGTTTTATAATGTTAAGATAAACAACTCGCGTTTTGTTTACCAATTACTGCAGTTTTAATAAATTTTTTTGGCCCGAATTTTCAGTAACTATTTGTTCTCGAGTATATTGTTTACTATATCTGTTGTTTACTGTAGTATCTCTTGTTTACTGTAGTATCAGTTGTTTACTGTAGTATCAGTTGTTTACTGTAGTATCTGTTGTTTACTGTAGTATCTGTTGTTTACTGTAGTATCAGTTGTTTACTGTAGTATCAGTTGTTTACTGTAGTATCAGTTGTTTACTGTAGTATCTGTTGTTTACTGTAGTATCAGTTGTTTACTGTAGTATCAGTTGTTTACTGTAGTATCTGTTGTTTACTGTAGTATCTGTTGTTTACTGCAGTTTGTTGTGTTTACTGCAGTTTCTGTTGTTTACTGTAGTATCTGTTGTTTACTGTAGTATCTGTTGTTTACTGTAGTATCTGTTGTTTACTGTAGTATCAGTTGTTTACTGTAGTATCAGTTGTTTACTGTAGTATCAGTTGTTTACTGTAGTATCTGTTGTTTACTGTAATATCTGTTGTTTACTGTAGTATCAGTTGTTTACTGTAGTATCTGTTGTTTACTGTAGTATCTGTTGTTTTCTGTAGTATCTGTTGTTTACTGTAGTATCTGTTGTTTACTGTAGTATCTCTTGTTTACTGTAGTTTCTGTTGTGTTTACTGTAGCATCTGTTGTGTTTACCGTATTTTCTGTTATGTTTACTGTAGTATCTGTTGTGTTTACTGTAGTATCTGTTGTGTTTACTGTAGTATCTGTTGTGTTTACTGTAGTATCTGTTGTGTTTACTGTAGTATCTGTTGTGTTTACTGTAGTATCTGTTGTGTTTACTGTAGTATCTGATGTGTTTAATGTAGTATCTGTTGTGTTTACTGTAGTATCTGATGTGTTTACTGTAGTATCTGTTGTGTTTACTGTAGTATCTGTTGTGTTTACTGTAGTATCTGTTGTGTTTACTGTAGTATCTGTTGTGTTTACTGTAGTATCTGTTGTGTTTACTGTAGTATCTGTTGTGTTTACTGTAGTATCTGTTGTGTTTACTGTAGTATCTGTTGTGTTTACTGTAGTATCTGTTGTGTTTACTGTAGTATCTGTTGTGTTTACTGTAGTATCTGTTGTGTTTACTGTAGTATCTGTTGTGTTTACTGTAGTATCTGTTGTGTTTACTGTAGTATCAGTTGTTTACTGTAGTATATGTTGTGTTTACTGTAGTATCTGTTGTGTTTACTGTAGTATCTGTTGTGTTTACTGTAGTATCTGTTGTGTTTACTGTAGTTTCTGTTATGTTTACTGTAGTATCTGTTGTGTTTACTGTAGTATCTGATGTGTTTACTGTAGTATCTGTTGTGTTTACTGTAGTATCTGTTGTGTTTACTGTAGTATCTGTTGTGTTTACTGTAGTATCTGTTGTGTTTACTGTAGTATCTGTTGTGTTTACTGTAGTATCTGTTGTGTTTACTGTAGTATCTGTTGTGTTTACTGTAGTATCTGTTGTGTTTACTGTAGTATCTGTTGTGTTTACTGTAGTATCTGATGTGTTTACTGTAGTATCTGTTGTGTTTACTGTAGTATCTGTTGTGTTTACTGTAGTATCTGATGTGTTTACTGTAGTATCTGTTGTGTTTACTGTAGAATCTGTTGTGTTTAATATATCTGTTGTGTTTACTGTAGTATCTGATGTGTTTACTGTAGTATCTGTTGTGTTTACTGTAGTATCTGTTGTGTTTACTGTAGTATCTGTTGTGTTTACTGTAGTATCTGTTGTGTTTACTGTAGTATCTGATGTGTTTACTGTAGTATCTGTTGTGTTTACTATCTGTTTACTGTAGTATCTGTTGTGTTTACTGTAGTATCTGTTGTGTTTACTGTAGTATCTGTTGTGTTTACTGTAGTATCTGTTGTGTTTACTGTAGTATCTGTTGTGTTTACTGTAGTATCTGTTGTGTTTACTGTAGTATCTGTTGTGTTTACTGTAGTATCTGTTGTGTTTACTGTAGTATCTGTTGTGTTTACTGTAGTATCTGTTGTGTTTACTGTAGTATCTGTTGTGTTTACTGTAGTATCTGTTGTGTTTACTGTAGTATCTGATGTGTTTACTGTAGTATCTGTTGTGTTTACTGTAGTATCTGTTGTGTTTACTGTAGTATCTGTTGTGTTTACTGTAGTATCTGTTGTGTTTACTGTAGTATCTGTTGTGTTTACTGTAGTATCTGTTGTGTTTACTGTAGTATCTGTTGTGTTTACTGTAGTATCTGTTGTGTTTACTGTAGTATCTGTTCAGTATCTGTTGTGGTTTACTGTAGCATCTATTGGTGCTTTCACTGCAGTATCCGATGCAAGCCATCGTAGCATCCGCTGTGCTTCACTGCAGCATCCGTTATGCTTCACTTGCAGCCATCCGTCAGGCTTCACCGTAGGCATTCCGGATGCGCTTCACTGCAGCATCCGGAGATGTGTCACTGCAGCCATCCGGTTTGACCTACCGTAGCATCCGCTGTGTTTCATCGTAGCATCCGACGCGTCACCGTAGCATCCGTTGCGCTTCATCGGTAGCATCTGTCAGGCCACTAGCATTCCGCTTGTATCACTTGCAGCATCGCCGCTTCACGTAGCATCTTGTCAGGTACTTACTGTAGCATCCATAAAGCCAATCGTAGCATCCGGATGGTCGCATCGTAGCATCCGCTGTGTTTTACCGTAGAATCCGGCTAGTTTCATCGGCCAGTATCCGTTGTGTCAGCCGTAGCCATCCGGCCTATGCTTCACTGTAGCATCTCCGTCAGTCACCGCAGGCATCCGTTGTTGGCCCACTGCAGTAATCCGCTGTGCTTCCACTGCAAAGGATCCGCCGTGCTTCCACTGCAGCATCCGCTGGCTACCGCAGCTCCGCACTGCAGCATCCGTCGCTTCACCGTAGCATCCGTGCGCTTCACGCAGCATCCGTGCAGTCCTGCACGCAGCATCCGCTGTACAGCATCCGATGCGCTTCACTGCAGCATCCGCCAGGCTTCACTGCAGCATCGCTGTGGCCCACTGCAGCATCCGACCTGCGCTCACTGCAGCATCCGCGTACTCGCAGCATCCGCTGCCGCTTACCGCAGCATCCGCGTGCCTTACGCAGCATCCGCGTGCACTGCAGCATCCTGTGTGCTTCCACGTGCAGCATCCGCTGCGCTTCACCGCAGCATCCGTGTGCTTCACTGCAGCCACGGCTCGCCGTGCATCCGTGCTTCACTGCAGCATCCGTGCTCCACCGCAGCATCCGCTCGCGCCTGCATGCTCCACGCTCACCGTGCAGCATCCGCTGTGTCACTGCAGCATCCGCTGCCGCTCACGCCAGCATCCGATAGCATCCGCTGCACTGCAGCATCCGCTGGCCCACTGCAGCATCCGCTGTGCTTCCACTGCAGCATCCGGTCTGGTTGCGCTTCACTGCAGCATCCGTTCCAGCTGCACTGCAGCATCCGCTGCCCATGTAGCATCCGTTGTGTTCACTGCATCCAGCGTGCTTCACTGCAGCATCTGCTGCGCTTCACTGCAGCATCCGCTGTGCTTCACTGCAGCATCCGATGCCGGCTTACCGTAGCATCCTGACGTGGCTCATCGTAGCATCCGGCGCCACCGTAGCATCTGGCTGTGGCTTCACTGCAGCATCTGATGTGCTTCACTGCAGCATCCGCTTGTGCTTCACTGTAGCATCCGGATGCTTCACTCAGTGATCCATCCGTTGTTGTTTACTGCAGCATCCGATGTGTTTACCGTAGATCCTGTGTGTTTACCTGCAGCATCTGATTGTGCTTCATCGTAGCATCTGGTGCGCACTGAGTATCCAGGCCGAGCTTCCACTGCAGTATCCGGTTGTGCTTCCACTGCAGCATCCGCTGTGTTTACTGTAGCATCCGGTTGTGTTTGACTGCATCCGCATCCGCTGCGGCCACAGCATCCGTGCGCTTCACTGCAGCATCCGCTGCGCTCACTGCAGCATCCGGTTGAGCTCACTGCAGCATCCGCTGCGTCCCACTGCAGCATCCGCTGTGCTCCTCCACGTAGCATCCGCTTGAGGCTTCACTGCAGCATCCGCAGGCTTCACAGCATCTGCCGTGCTTCCACTGCAGCATCCGCCGCGTTTCACTGCAGCATCCTGCTGGCTTCCACGTAGCATCCGATGTGCTTCACTCGTAGCATCCGGTTGTGCTTCACTGCCAGAACTCCGTTACCGTGCTTCACTGCAGCATCCGGACCCCACTGCAGGCATCCTTGTGCGCTTCCACTGCAGCATCCTGCTCCCACCGCAGCATCCGGGTCGCGCTTCACTGCAGCATCCGTGCCCCACCGCAGCATCCGGACGCCTTCCACCGCATCCGCCGTGCGACTGCAGCATCCGCCGTGCCCACTGCAGCATCCGCCGTGCCCACTGCAGCATCCGCTGCGCTACTGGGCAGCATCCGTGCGCTTCACGGGTTTGCATCCGGCTGCTTCACTGCAGCATCCGCCGCGCTTCCACTGCATCCGTCGCCCACTGCATCCGCTGTGTCACCGCAGATCCTTACGCGGCTTCACTGCAGCATCCGTGCGCTTCACTGCAGCACCGCTGGCTTCAGTACTGTAGCAGGTCCGGATGCAGCTCCACTGCAGCATCCGATTGTGCTCACCGTAGCATCCGCTGCCCACTGCAGCCATCCTGCTTTCCACGGTGCATCCGGTGGCCTTGCACTGCAGCATCCGCTGTGCCTTTCCACTGTGGCATCCGCTGTGCCCACTCAGCATCCATGCCTAATGCGATCCAGCCTCTGCACCGCTGCGTTCACAGCATCCGCTGCGCTTCACTGCAGCATCCTCTTGTCATCGCAGCATCCGCCACCTGGCTTCACTGCAGCATCCGTCGGCTTCCACGCAGCATCCGTGCAGCTTCACTGCAGCATCCGCTGTGCTTCCACTGCAGCATCCGCTGTGCTCACTGCAGCATCCGCTGCGCTTCACTGCATCCGTTCACAGCATCCGTGCTTCACTGCAGCATCCGCTGCGCTTCATCGCAGCATCTGCTGCTTCATCGATCGTGTCACTGCAGCATCCGTGCCTGCCCACGCAGCATCCTCGCTCACCTGCAGCATCGCTGCGCTACCGTAGCATCTTGCTACGTAGCTCCTGACCGCAGCTGCTGCCCTTTACCGCAGCCTCTGCTGCTTCACTGCAGATCCGTTGTACTGCACTGCTACTGCAGCATGCGTGCTTTCACCGTAGCATCTGCTGCTTCATAGCTGATCAGTGCTTGCATTCTCTATGGTTAACCTTCCTTTAATATTACATTGCGGTTATTTCCTTTAATAGCTAAATTGGAAATGAACGTCCTTGTATTATTAGGGCTAATTCTTATTAACAATTATTATAATTTATGTAACATGGCCATAAGTTTAATTGGAGGTATAGTAACCTGCCTGCCGCCCGGTGTGCCGGTGTATAGTTAGCAGTGATGTTCGATGTTTATACCCCCCCTTTCCCCCCCTTTATGTTCAACTACTCTACTGAGTGTTGTTAGAGTCACGTCACGTGACCCACTTGACCTGTATGCTCAAGGTTGAGGGAGGAGAAGTGAAGAAGTAGCAGCCAACGAGAACACTCCTGCTCGTCTCTGGTAACTGGCCAAGGTTTATAATCCGGCCTGGACATATATGTTGTATCTAGGATCTCCTCCTAATCATCTGTTATGAAAGCCTTATGTATATGTTGGATAATATAGAAGAAACATGCATTCTTAACTTATATACGATAATTCGTATATTATTTCTGGCTTTTGTTGTATTATGAATATACTTAATTAAAATTAGTCATTCCGGAGGATCACTATTATTACCCTAACCTCTCTGATCAAAGTTGTTATGCTCTAATAAAGGAAATAGTGGTTACAATACTTGGAGTGTAAACAACTGTAGTTTCTGTCGTGTTTGCTGTAGTTTCTGTCGTGTTTACTGTAGTATCTGTTGTGTTTGCTGTAGTATGTTTTGTTTTCTATGGTATGTGTTTACTATCTGTTGTGTTTACTGTTGTATGTTGTTTATTTTAGTATCTGCTGCGTTTACTATCACGTTGGTCAAGCCACAAAGTTACACCTCCACAAATAGCCAAGAGACACGTTGCAGAATAAGCTTTAAGTGGAACAAAGTTTAGCTCTGCAGAGCGAAATTTCGTCCCTCTGACCCACAACCCACTTAACCTTTGAGAATTTACATATTAACCACAAGGATCTTAAGGCAACATTTCAACTTAATAAGGCTCTACACAGAGCGAAACGTTCCTCCAATGAAAGCTTGTTCTGAAACGTCTCTCTCCTTTGCTGTTGTCGGCGGAGCGTCATTTGAACCCATCTTACAAATAACTCGGCTTATAAAACTGGAAGTAAGCCATCATTATCACAATTACACCTCTAATTGCTCTTGTTTGCGGTAAAACATCCGCGAACACGACACTTGTTAACACCTAAATTAAGAAGTCGCAACACGCAGGGGACTTCCTGTTAGTTCCATCTTGCTCGTGGGTACTAACAAGATTTCTCCGAATTGCTTCAGCTCCGCTGTTATTAACATCCATTAACTTCCTGTTAAACTTTCTCACCTCCGTTAATCTTAACATCCATTAAATTCTTGTTAAGCTTTCTCATCCTAACTAATTATTTTCGCTTTGCATTTACGAGTAGTAGTTTTGGTGATGTTGGCTGGCTTTATTGTTACTACTACTACTGTTTGCTATTACTGTCATTTATCTTCATTTTTGTGGATTCTATAACTATTTTCATACGTAATTAGAGTAAATGTGTATAATACAAGTGAATAATCATTCATTAATACATATTCACTACTAATTTGTCTTAGTTTTTTCAACACACCTTTAGCTAATATGTTTTTCTTATACATTATAGAGAAATAAACGTGATAAATATCGCTATGAGAAACAGAGAGAGAGAGAGAGAGAGGAGGGACAGACAGACAAACGGCTCCAATAAATGGATTCGAGAGATGAACTCCAACGAGTGCGAAGTAAAAACGCCTACATCCTTATATGAACGTCTGCTCTCACATACAAACACGTACACACATACACAAACGCCTACACCCATATACAAACGTCTACGCCCATATACCACCATATACAGGGATACGCAATCTCCTGTACTTGCCTACAAACGCCTCTCTACGAACTTCAGGGTCTGACTATGTCAGCACCAATCTCTGAAAACCTACGCAAGGCAACGCATAAATGCGCTTATTGTGACTTGTGTGCGTCTAGACACGGCCCGCAAACGTCGTAAACTGATGCTGTGTTATGGTTCGTCTGTTACGTCTATTACGCCATAATAGTTATAAGGACCTGACATTTAGGAAACAGGGCCCATCAGTTCATTCCCAGAGGGGAGAAAAGGGGAGGTGGTTGGGGTGTAGTTAGAGGAAAGGGGAGTGGATGAGGTTAAGCGTAGGTAGCGATGATTTGAGGGGAGAGGAGTGGAAGGGATAGGGAGGTGGCAAAAGCACTTTGAATAAGGAACTTTATTAATTAATACGTTTAACCAGTAGAACAGTATTCCCCAGAGTGGTCATTATCGACGCCTGAGGCTCGATGGGACTATCGAAGCGGTCGATAAATGCCTGTGGGTCTGTATCTGTGACCTTCCACCCCCCCCCTTGTCTCTGTCATCTCTCCTGTCCAGGGAAGGATATACGTACGTGTAGTATTCCTGTTCACTCCCCGTACCGAGCGTACTCCCTTACCTCAAACTGTTGGAGAGCCAGTACATTCTTAAAATCCATTTCGATAGGGGTGTTGCCGAAGAAGTGATTGCTGTAACTCAGCATTGTAACACCCACAGTGACAACGGTTGATATCAAGAAGTTCCGACAGTATCCACAAGAATATTTAAATTTTGGATTCGTAACATTGGTTATGTATCTCTTACGTGAAGACTCGGTAATGATACGGTAGTACTATTAAAGTAATGTTTATTAAATTATTTTCATATAAATGTTTGGGGGTCGAAGAACAATCTGAAACTTCATGAAGGGGTCAATGACTAGAAGCTGTGGAAAATCAAGCGAGTTTTCCGTGAATCTAACGGACTTAGGGTGGATGGTGGTGTTCAGGTGCTATCTGGTCAGGTCAATACAACATATTTCTAGGCAAACTGGTGCTAAGGAGACATGAGCTCAAGGGATCAGGTTGTGGGTATTTTGTGTCTAAAATGTTGATGCAAGATTTTCTGTCATGAGTGTTGACGGAATGCACTCTTTGTTCTTTGGTGTTGGTGAGGTGGTTTCTGGCAACCTTAAGAAACCTTCGTTTAGTTAAGCTGTTTTCTTTGTAAATAAACTGTGCTTGTTTGTAGTTTGTGATGAGTGAATGTGCTGTGGTGTATTACGCATGCGTTGCTCGTGTCATCCATTATGTCTTCGTATTTGTCTTCGTCTGCCGCGTGAATGTGCTGTGGTGTATTACGCACGCGTTGCTCGTGTCATCCATTATGTCTTCGTATTTGTCTTCGTCTGCCGTCTAGTTAGTTCGTAGTCTCGCATATCAAGCGATCGCAGTCACCACAAGGAACTGGAAAATATCTGTCCTGACAAATTTCAAGATTTTAATACTGAAATTCGTTACTTAAAGAAAAGCTTTGACTTTTGGTTATAATTATAGGCTCTAATTTGCCAATTTAAGTAACTTTGTGTCATAGTGTAGACCCATGCTGTGCCTGTGTGCTTAACGTGCTTGGGTGTTTTAGTAAAGTGCTTGATTGTTGAGGTGGAACGTAAAGCAATGAAGTTAATGGGAGGAAACCTGGGAGGGAGAGACGAGAAACCTAGGATGGAGAGAGGAGAAACCAACTGGAGAAGAGGGGAGGAACAAATGGACAGGTGAGGTGGGGGAGAACAAGGGAGAAGCTAATTACAGGTGGGAAGAATAGAAGTGCAGAGTTTTGGAAATGCGGAGAGCAGCTTGGCAGAGACGGAAATGGGGAGAGGGGAAGAAAGGTGATTGGAAACAGAAGGGAAAGAATGGGAAGGAATGGGGGAGTTAATGGAATAAGGGAGAAATTGATAGTGTGGGGGGTTAGAAGAAGGGGAAGTAATGGAATCAGAGTTGGGGATATGGTAAGGTACGGTTCAGGAGACATGAGGGGGATGATAGAGGGGGTGGAGAGAAATTGGGTGGGTGGGGGCATAAGGCATAATGAAGGGTGAGAGGGGAAGGTGGGGAAAAATAGAGAGTAGTAGGAGAGAAAGAGAAAATGGAAAGATGGGAAAAATTGAATCAGGCTGAAGAAAGAATGATAGTGGTAGTGATACCACGTTCATTCTCCAGCAGAAGCCTATATTAAAACCTGTTCTTGTCCTCCTCTATCAAGCACTCTCATACATGGCCTGCTTTCATCCCTCAGACCTCTCCTACACCACCTTCAGCACTCTCATACATGGCCTGCTTTCATCCCTCAGACCTCTCCTACACCACCTTCAGCACTCTCATACATGGCCTGCTTTCATCCCTCAGACCTCTCCTACACCACCTTCAGCACTCTCATACATGGCCTGCTTTCATCCCTCAGACCTCTCCTACACCACCTTCAGCACTCTCATACATGGCCTGCTTCCATCCCTCAGACCTCTCCTACACAACCTTCAGCACTCTCATACATGGCCTGCTTCCATCCCTCAGACCTCTCCTACACCACCTTCAGCACTCTCATACATGGCCTGCTTTCATCCCTCAGACCTCTCCTACACCACCTTCAACACTCTCATACATGGCCTGCTTTCATCCCTCAGACCTCTCCTACACCACCTTCAACACTCTCATACATGGCCTGCTTTCATCCCTCAGACCTCTCCTACACCACCTTCAACACTCTCATACATGGCCTGCTTTCATCCCTCAGACCTCTCCTACACCACCTTCAACACTCTCATACATGGCCTGCTTTCATCCCTCAGACCTCTCCTACACCACCTTCAACACTCTCATACATGGCCTGCTTTCATCCCTCAGACCTCTCCTACACCACCTTCAACACTCTCATACATGGCCTGCTTTCATCCCTCAGACCTCTCCTACACCACCTTCAACACTCTCATACATGGCCTGCTTTCATCCCTCAGACCTCTCCTACACCACCTTCAACACTCTCATACATGGCCTGCTTTCATCCCTCAGACCTCTCCTACACCACCTTCAACACTCTCATACATGGCCTGCTTTCATCCCTCAGACCTCTCCTACACCACCTTCAACACTCTCATACATGGCCTGCTTTCATCCCTCAGACCTCTCCTACACCACCTTCAGCACTCTCATACATGGCCTGCTTCCATCCCTCAGACCTCTCCTACACCACCTTCAGCACTCTCATACATGGCCTGCTTCCATCCCTCAGACCTCTCCTACACCACCTTCAGCACTCTCATACATGGCCTGCTTTCATCCCTCAGACCTCTCCTACACCACCTTCAGCACTCTCATACATGGCCTGCTTTCATCCCTCAGACCTCTCCTACACCACCTTCAGCACTCTCATACATGGCCTGCTTTCATCCCTCAGACCTCTCCTACACCACCTTCAGCACTCTCATACATGGCCTGCTTCCATCCCTCAGACCTCTCCTACACAACCTTCAGCACTCTCATACATGGCCTGCTTCCATCCCTCAGACCTCTCCTACACCACCTTCAGCACTCTCATACATGGCCTGCTTTCATCCCTCAGACCTCTCCTACACCACCTTCAGCACTCTCATACATGGCCTGCTTCCATCCCTCAGACCTCTCCTACACCACCTTCAGCACTCTCATACATGGCCTGCTTTCATCCCTCAGACCTCTCCTACACCACCTTCAGCACTCTCATACATGGCCTGCTTCCATCCCTCAGACCTCTCCTACACCACCTTCAGCACTCTCATACATGGCCTGCTTCCATCCCTCAGACCTCTCCTACACCACCTTCAGCACTCTCATACATGGCCTGCTTTCATCCCTCAGACCTCTCCTACACCACCTTCAGCACTCTCATACATGGCCTGCTTCCATCCCTCAGACCTCTCCTACACCACCTTCAGCACTCTCATACATGGCCTGCTTCCATCCCTCAGACCTCTCCTACACCACCTTCAGCACTCTCATACATGGCCTGCTTCCATCCCTCAGACCTCTCCTACACCACCTTCAGCACTCTCATACATGGCCTGCTTCCATCCCTCAGACCTCTCCTACACCACCTTCAGCACTCTCATACATGGCCTGCTTTCATCCCTCAGACCTCTCCTACACCACCTTCAGCACTCTCATACATGGCCTGCTTCCATCCCTCAGACCTCTCCTACACCACCTTCAGCACTCTCATACATGGCCTGCTTCATCCCTCAGACCTCTCCTACACCACCTTCAGCACTCTCATACATGGCCTGCTTCCATCCCTCAGACCTCTCCTACACCACCTTCAGCACTCTCATACATGGCCTGCTTTCATCCCTCAGACCTCTCCTACACCACCTTCAGCACTCTCATACATGGCCTGCTTCCATCCCTCAGACCTCTCCTACACCACCTTCAGCACTCTCATACATGGCCTGCTTCCATCCCTCAGACCTCTCCTACACCACCTTCAACACTCTCATACATGGCTTGCTTCCTACACCATCCCTCAGACCTCTCCTACACCACCTTCAGCACTCTCCTACATGGCCTGCTTCCATCCCTCAGACCTCTCCTACACCACCTTCAGCACTCTCATACACATCCCTCAGACCTCTCCTACACCACCTTCAGCACTCTCATACATGGCTTACATCCCTCAGACCTCTCCTACACCACCTTCAGCACTCTCATACATGGCCTGCTTTCATCCCTCAGACCTCTCCTACACCACCTTCAGCACTCTCATACATGGCCTGCTTTCATCCCTCAGACCTCTCCTACACCACCTTCAGCACTCTCATACATGGCCTGCTTTCATCCCTCAGACCTCTCCTACACCACCTTCAGCACTCTCATACATGGCCTGCTTTCATCCCTCAGACCTCTCCTACACCACCTTCAGCACTCTCATACATGGCCTGCTTTCATCCCTCAGACCTCTCCTACACCACCTTCAGCACTCTCATACATGGCCTGCTTTCATCCCTCAGACCTCTCCTACACCACCTTCAGCACTCTCATACATGGCCTGCTCTCCTACACCACCTTCAGCACTCTCTACATGGCCTGACCTCTCCTACACCACCTTCAGCACTCTCATACATGGCCTGCTTTCATCCCTCAGACCTCTCCTACACCACCTTCAGCACTCTCATACATGGCCTGCTTTCATCCCTCAGACCTCTCCTACACCACCTTCAGCACTCTCATACATGGCCTGCTTTCATCCCTCAGACCTCTCCTACACCACCTTCAGCACTCTCATACATGGCCTGCTTTCATCCCTCAGACCTCTCCTACACCACCTTCAGCACTCTCATACATGGCCTGCTTTCATCCCTCAGACCTCTCCTACACCACCTTCAGCACTCTCATACATGGCCTGCTTTCATCCCTCAGACCTCTCCTACACCACCTTCAGCACTCTCATACATGGCCTGCTTTCATCCCTCAGACCTCTCCTACACCACCTTCAGCACTCTCATACATGGCCTGCATTCATCCCTCAGACCTCTCCTACACCACCTTCAGCACTCATCATACATGGCACTCTCATACATGCCTTTCATCCCTCAGACCTCTCCTACACCACCTTCAGCACTCTCATACATGGCCTGCTTTCATCCCTCAGACCTCTCCTACACCACCTTCAGCACTCTCATACATGGCCTGCTTTCATCCCTCAGACCTCTCCTACACCACCTTCAGCACTCTCATACATGGCCTTTCATCCCTCAGACCTCTCCTACACCACCTTCAGCACTCTCATACATGGCCTGCTTTCATCCCTCAGACCTCTCCTACACCACCTTCAGCACTCTCATACATGGCCTGCTTTCATCCCTCAGACCTCTCCTACACCACCTTCAGCACTCTCATACATGGCCTGCTTTCATCCCTCAGACCTCTCCTACACCACCTTCAGCACTCTCATACATGGCCTGCTTTCATCCCTCAGACCTCTCCTACACCACCTTCAGCACTCTCATACATGGCCTGCTTTCATCCCTCAGACCTCTCCTACACCACCTTCAGCACTCTCATACATGGCCTGCTTTCATCCCTCAGACCTCTCCTACACCACCTTCAGCACTCTCATACATGGCCTGCTTTCATCCCTCAGACCTCTCCTACACCACCTTCAGCACTCTCATACATGGCCTGCTTTCATCCCTCAGACCTCTCCTACACCACCTTCAGCACTCTCATACATGGCCTGCTTTCATCCCTCAGACCTCTCCTACACCACCTTCAGCACTCTCATACATGGCCTGCTTTCATCCCTCAGACCTCTCCTACACCACCTTCAGCACTCTCATACATGGCCTGCTTTCATCCCTCAGACCTCTCCTACACCACCTTCAGCACTCTCATACATGGCCTGCATTCATCCCTCAGACCTCTCCTACACCACCTTCAGCACTCTCATACATGGCCTGCATTCATCCCTCAGACCTCTCCTACACCACCTTCAGCACTCTCATACATGGCCTGCTTTCATCCCTCAGACCTCTCCTACACCACCTTCAGCACTCTCATACATGGCCTGCTTTCATCCCTCAGACCTCTCCTACACCACCTTCAGCACTCTCATACATGGCCTGCTTTCATCCCTCAGACCTCTCCTACACCACCTTCAGCACTCTCATACATGGCCTGCTTTCATCCCTCAGACCTCTCCTACACCACCTTCAGCACTCTCATACATGGCCTGCTTTCATCCCTCAGACCTCTCCTACACCACCTTCAGCACTCTCATACATGGCCTGCTTTCATCCCTCAGACCTCTCCTACACCACCTTCAGCACTCTCATACATGGCCTGCTTTCATCCCTCAGACCTCTCCTACACCACCTTCAGCACTCTCATACATGGCCTGCTTTCATCCCTCAGACCTCTCCTACACCACCTTCAGCACTCTCATACATGGCCTGCTTTCATCCCTCAGACCTCTCCTACACCACCTTCAGCACTCTCATACATGGCCTGCTTTCATCCCTCAGACCTCTCCTACACCACCTTCAGCACTCTCATACATGGCCTGCTTTCATCCCTCAGACCTCTCCTACACCACCTTCAGCACTCTCATACATGGCCTGCTTTCATCCCTCAGACCTCTCCTACACCACCTTCAGCACTCTCATACATGGCCTGCTTTCATCCCTCAGACCTCTCCTACACCACCTTCAGCACTCTCATACATGGCCTGCTTTCATCCCTCAGACCTCTCCTACACCACCTTCAACACTCTCATACATGGCCTGCTTTCATCCCTCAGACCTCTCCTACACCACCTTCAACACTCTCATACATGGCCTGCTTTCATCCCTCAGACCTCTCCTACACCACCTTCAACACTCTCATACATGGCCTGCTTTCATCCCTCAGACCTCTCCTACACCACCTTCAGCACTCTCATACATGGCCTGCTTTCATCCCTCAGACCTCTCCTACACCACCTTCAGCACTCTCATACATGGCCTGCTTTCATCCCTCAGACCTCTCCTACACCACCTTCAGCACTCTCATACATGGCCTGCTTTCATCCCTCAGACCTCTCCTACACCACCTTCAGCACTCTCATACATGGCCTGCTTTCATCCCTCAGACCTCTCCTACACCACCTTCAACACTCTCATACATGGCCTGCTTTCATCCCTCAGACCTCTCCTACACCACCTTCAACACTCTCATACATGGCCTGCTTTCATCCCTCAGACCTCTCCTACACCACCTTCAACACTCTCATACATGGCCTGCTTTCATCCCTCAGACCTCTCCTACACCACCTTCAACACTCTCATACATGGCCTGCTTTCATCCCTCAGACCTCTCCTACACCACCTTCAGCACTCTCATACATGGCCTGCTTTCATCCCTCAGACCTCTCCTACACCACCTTCAACACTCTCATACATGGCCTGCTTTCATCCCTCAGACCTCTCCTACACCACCTTCAACACTCTCATACATGGCCTGCTTTCATCCCTCAGACCTCTCCTACACCACCTTCAACACTCTCATACATGGCCTGCTTTCATCCCTCAGACCTCTCCTACACCACCTTCAACACTCTCATACATGGCCTGCTTTCATCCCTCAGACCTCTCCTACACCACCTTCAGCACTCTCATACATGGCCTGCTTTCATCCCTCAGACCTCTCCTACACCACCTTCAGCACTCTCATACATGGCCTGCTTTCATCCCTCAGACCTCTCCTACACCACCTTCAGCACTCTCATACATGGCCTGCTTTCATCCCTCAGACCTCTCCTACACCACCTTCAGCACTCTCATACATGGCCTGCTTTCATCCCTCAGACCTCTCCTACACCACTTTCAGCACTCTCATACATGGCCTGCTTTCATCCCTCAGACCTCTCCTACACCACCTTCAGCACTCTCATGCATGGCCTGCTTTCATCCCTCAGACCTCTCCTACACCACCTTCAGCACACTCGTACATGGCCTGCTTTCATCCCTCACTCCTGTCCTACACCACCTTCAGCACTCTCATACATGGCCTGCTTTCATCCCTCAGACCTCTCCTACACCACCTTCAGCACCCTCATACATGGCCTGCTTTCATCCCTCAGACCTCTCCTACACCTTCAGCACTCTCATACATGGCCTGCTTTCATCCCTCAGACCTCTCCTACACCACCTTCAGCACTCTCATGCATGGCCTGCTTTCATCCCTCAGACCTCTCCTACACCACCTTCAGCACTCTCATACATGGCCTGCTTTCATCCCTCAGACCTCTCCTACACCACCTTCAGCACTCTCATACATGGTCTGCTTTCATCCCTCAGACCTCTCCTACACCACCTTCAGCACTCTCATACATGGCCTGCATTCATCCCTCAGACCTCTCCTACACCACCTTCAGCACTCTCATACATGGCCTGCTTTCATCCCTCAGACCTCTCCTACACCACCTTCAGCACTCTCATACATGGCCTGCATTCATCCCTCAGACCTCTCCTACACCACCTTCAGCACTCTCATACATGGTCTGCTTTCATCCCTCAGACCTCTCCTACACCACCTTCAGCACTCTCATACATGGTCTGCTTTCATCCCTCAGACCTCTCCTACACCACCTTCAGCACTCTCATACATGGCCTGCTTTCATCCCTCAGACCTCTCCTACACCACCTTCAGCACTCTCATACATGGTCTGCTTTCATCCCTCAGACCTCTCCTACACCACCTTCAGCACTCTCATACATGGCCTGCTTTCATCCCTCAGACCTCTCCTACACCACCTTCAGCACTCTCATACATGGCCTGCTTTCATCCCTCAGACCTCTCCTACACCACCTTCAGCACTCTCATACATGGCCTGCATTCATCCCTCAGACCTCTCCTACACCACCTTCAGCACTCTCATACATGGCCTGCTTTCATCCCTCAGACCTCTCCTACACCACCTTCAGCACTCTCATACATGGCCTGCTTTCATCCCTCAGACCTCTCCTACACCACCTTCAGCACTCTCATACATGGCCTGCTTTCATCCCTCAGACCTCTCCTACACCACCTTCAGCACTCTCATACATGGCCTGCATTCATCCCTCAGACCTCTCCTACACCACCTTCAGCACTCTCATACATGGCCTGCATTCATCCCTCAGACCTCTCCTACACCACCTTCAACACTCTCATACATGGCCTGCTTTCATCCCTCAGACCTCTCCTACACCACCTTCAGACCTCTCCTACACCACCTTCAGCACTCTCATACATGGCCTGCTTTCATCCCTCAGACCTCTCCTACACCACCTTCAGCACTCTCATACATGGCCTGCTTTCATCCCTCAGACCTCTCCTACACCACCTTCAGCACTCTCATACATGGCCTGCATTCATCCCTCAGACCTCTCCTACACCACCTTCAGCACTCTCATACATGGCCTGCTTTCATCCCTCAGACCTCTCCTACACCACCTTCAGCACTCTCATACATGGACCTCTCCTACACCACCTCAGCACTCTCATACATGGCCTGCTTTCATCCCTCAGACCTCTCCTACACCACCTTCAGCACTCTCATACATGGCCTGCATTCATCCCTCAGACCTCTCCTACACCACCTTCAGCACTCTCATACATGGCCTGCTTTCATCCCTCAGACCTCTCCTACACCACCTTCAGCACTCTCATACATGGCCTGCATTCATCCCTCAGACCTCTCCTACACCACCTTCAGCACTCTCATACATGGCCTGCATTCATCCCTCAGACCTCTCCTACACCACCTTCAACACTCTCATACATGGCCTGCTTTCATCCCTCAGACCTCTCCTACACCACCTTCAACACTCTCATACATGGCCTGCTTTCATCCCTCAGACCTCTCCTACACCACCTTCAACACTCTCATACATGGCCTGCTTTCATCCCTCAGACCTCTCCTACACCACCTTCAACACTCTCATACATGGCCTGCTTTCATCCCTCAGACCTCTCCTACACCACCTTCAGCACTCTCATACATGGCCTGCTTTCATCCCTCAGACCTCTCCTACACCACCTTCAGCACTCTCATACATGGCCTGCTTTCATCCCTCAGACCTCTCCTACACCACCTTCAGCACTCTCATACATGGCCTGCTTTCAACACTTCCATTTCCTTCCATCACTTCAGATTTAATAATCCTTTTCATTAAGCACCCTCTTAAATGACCAGACCATCTCACCTCTTCTGCTCTTTGAATTATCTTATATATCTCTATGCAAGCTTCTTATTTCTTCGTTCATTACTTGAAATACTGTTCGTTAAGAACCCAAGAACTGGAGTTCAGTTCCTGAAAACACACACAAAAATGGCGTGTGTGTGTGTGTGTTTATCGACTTGCAGCTAATGACAAAAAAAATAACAGAAGGTGAGAGCCTTGGAAGGCTGCAAGAGGCTCTGGAAACTTGTAGAAGTGGTTGTTGGAGTTCAACTTAAGCCACTTTAAGATTTTGAAAATCGAGCTGTTTACACCAGTGTGAGCACTCAGTGGAAAGTTAGTTAGTTTAATATGTTTATTATGCACCCCATACCCATCCTGTGGGCGGTAGTCACCCCATACCCATCCTGTGGGCGGTAGTCACCCCATACCCATCCTGTGGGCGGTAGTCACCCCATACCCATCCAGTGGGCGGTAGTCAAAAGATTACAGAGGTACATAATGGGTCCAGGGACTGGGCCTCAAAGTTTTGATAGCTGAGCAAGTTACAGAGGTAATGAATTCACAATTTACAAAGGTAATTAACTCACAATTTACAAAGGTAATGAACTCCAGGTAGGTCTAGTCACAATCATGACAAGTTACAAAGGTATTTACAGATTACAGAGGTACACAATGGGTCCAGGGACCGGGCTCCCAAAGTTGTGATGGCTGAACTAGGTACAAGGTAATGAACTCACAAGTTACAAAGGTAATGAACTCACAAGTTACAAAGGTAATGAACTCACAAGTTACAAAGGTAATGAATCCTGTAAGAATGGTTACTTACGTTTATACATGGCTACAATCATGAACAAATTATAGAGTAATGAGCAATTCACACTTCCACACCCGGTCACAACTGTAGTGAGTTATTGGTGCAAATGTTGAGACACACACACACAAATTCATACACACACACACACATACAAATTCATACACACACACACACACACACACACACACACTCATACACACACACACACTCATACACACACACACACACACTAGTGTTGTGTGAATGATTGTGACCTAGACGACCACCCACCCGCCCACACGCCCGCCACCTGCGGGGAGTAACCTGCCACACCAAGATGGGAAATCAACACTCTGAGTTCAAGGACAGTCGCTCACTTCCTAATTCACCCCACATCAAACGGTATGTAGATTCGTAGTGATTATGGTAGTGATGGTGATAACTGTGTTTGTATATATAGTTTGGATATTGGTAGTGGCAGTTTGTCTTAGTCATTCCAAGTTATTTGTGCTTGCTGCTTGTAACCCAACAGGAACTTGTCGGATTCATGAAAACCAGTCAGTAGTTCCCTTGTAATTTCTCTTATATTTGGTTAGAAGCTTTTGACGTGCATTTCTTATTTATTGCTAATTATGTTTATTGAATCCTCCGTTTTTCATCTTGGCTGTGTTTACACAGTATATCGTGCTTCCCACTCTTGTACGGAGTTATGTCAGTGTTCAGGTCAGGAAGTGGACCTTCAGGCTGGACAGCTTTCTTGCTTGCGCTCCGGAGATTACAGTTTGAGAAGTTTCATGCATTTCCAAGAATTCAGTGTTTTGACTAAATTGATGCGTGTAGTGCACACACCGGGTAGATTACTAAAATATTCAGTTTTAACTCCACCAAAGTATTCACATGTGTGGGTCGTGAAATACAACTGTGATAAGCCTCACGTTCGCTTCAGTAATTGTTAATGTTAATATCAAGAGTAAATTCTGATTAGAATGATTATATTTTAATATATGCCCTCACCGAGTACAGAGTACCCGGGTATAACAGATGAAGACTAGAAGCATTCCTCTCAAGGGTCAAACAGTATCGCCACTTTCGGCACCATTACTCCTTTAAGGCCTTAACATTCTTGTTCTGTGTAAATCTGATTCATAATTTAACCTTCTAATTTTAGTTTTGTAATCTTAAAACCACAGATTTGTCATAGATGCTATGTTTCTGTGTAAGAGACTGTAAATTTTTGTTTACAAAGAACCCCGCAACCAAACCACACTCACACCTCACCCCACCTTACGTACTAGACTCCCATAACACCCTGCCAGGTCTCCTACTCAGACCCCCACCCCACCTTACGTACTAGACTCCCATAACACCCTGCCAGGTCTCCTACTCAGACCCCCACCCCACCTTACGTACTAGACTCCCATAACACCCTGCCAGGTCTCCTCTCAGACCCCCACCCCACCTTACTACTAGACTCCCATAACACCCTGCCAGGTCTCCTACTCAGACCCCCACCCCACCTTAAGCACTAGACTCCCATAACACCCTGCCAGGTCTCCTACTCAGACCCCCACCCCACCTTACGTACTAGACTCCCATAACACCCTGCCAGGTCTCCTACTCAGACCCCCACCCCACCTTACGTACTAGACTCCCATAACACCCTGCCAGGTCTCCTACTCAGACCCCCACCCCACCTTACGTACTAGACTCCCATAACACCCTGCCAGGTCTCCTACTCAGACCCCCACCCCACCTTAAGCACTAGACTCCCATAACACCCTGCCAGGTCTCCTACTCAGACCCCCATCCCACCTTACGTACTAGACTCCCATAACACCCTGCCAGGTCTCCTACTCAGACCCCCACCCCACCTTAAGCACTAGACTCCCATAACACCCTGCCAGGTCTCCTACTCAGACCCCCATCCCACCTTACGTACTAGACTCCCATAACACCCTGCCAGGTCTCCTACTCAGACCCCCACCCCACCTTACGTACTAGACTCCCATAACACCCTGCCAGGTCTCCTACTCAGACCCCCACCCCACCTTACGTACTAGACTCCCATAACACCCTGCCAGGTCTCCTACTCAGACCCCCACCCCACCTTACGTACTAGACTCCCATAACACCCTGCCAGGTCTCCTACTCAGACCCCCACCCCACCTTAAGCACTAGACTCCCATAACACCCTGCCAGGTCTCCTACTCAGACCCCCATCCCACCTTACGTACTAGACTCCCATAACACCCTGCCAGGTCTCCTACTCAGACCCCCACCCCACCTTACGTACTAGACTCCCATAACACCCTGCCAGGTCTCCTACTCAGACCCCCACCCCACCTTACGTACTAGACTCCCATAACACCCTGCCAGGTCTCCTACTCAGACCCCTACCCCACCTTACGTACTAGACTCCCATAACACCCTGCCAGGTCTCCTACTCAGACCCCCACCCCACCTTACGTACTAGACTCCCATAACACCCTGCCAGGTCTCCCACTCAGACCCTCACCCCACCTTACGTACTAGACTCCCATAACACCCTGCCAGGTCTCCCACTCAGACCCTCACCCCACCTTACGTACTAGACTCCCATAACACCCTGCCAGGTCTCCCACTCAGACCCCCACCCCACCTTATGTACTAGATTCCCATAACACCCTGCCAGGTCTCCCACTCAGACCCCCACCCCACCTTACGTACTAGATTCCCATAACACCCTGCCAGGTCTCCTACTCAGACCCCCACCCCACCTTACGTACTAGACTCCCACAACACCCTGCCAGGTCTCCCACTCAGACCCCCACCCCACCTTACGTACTAGACTCCCATAACACCCTGCCAGGTCTCCCACTCAGACCCCCACCCCACCTTACGTATTGGACTCCCATAACACCCTGCCAGGTCTCCCACTCAGACCCCCACCCCACCTTACATACTGGACTCCCATAACACCCTGCCAGGTCTTCTACTCAGACCCCCACCCCACCTTACGTACTGGACTCCCATAACACCCTGCCAGGTCTCCTACTCAGACCCCCACCCCACCTTACATACTGGACTCCCATAACACCCTGCCAGGTCTTCTACTCAGACCCCCACCCCACCTTACGTACTGGACTCCCATAACACCCTGCCAGGTCTCCCACTCAGACCCCCACCCCACCTTACATACAGGACTCCCATAACACCCTGCCAGGTCTTCTACTCAGACCCCCACCCCCACCTTACGTACTGGACTCCCATAACACCCTGCCAGGTCTCCTACTCAGACCCCCACCCCACCTTACATACTGGACTCCCATAACACCCTGCCAGGTCTCCTACTCAGACCCCCACCCCACCTTAAGCACTAGACTCCCATAACACCCTGCCAGGTCTCCTACTCAGACCCCCACTCCACCTTACGTACTAGACTCCCATAACACCCTGCCAGGTCTCCTACTCAGACCCCCACCCCACCTTATGCACTAGACTCCCATAACACCCTGCCAGGTCTCCCACTCAGACCCCCACCTTACGTACTAGACTCCCATAACACCCTGCCAGGTCTCCAACTCAGAGACCCCCACCCCACCTTACGCACTAGACTCCCATAACACCCTGCCAGGTCTCCTACTCAGACCCCCACCCCACCTTACGTACTAAGACTCCCATAACACCCTGCCAGGTCTCCTACTCAGACCCCCACCCCACCTTACGCACTAGACTCCCATAACACCCTGCCAGGTCTCCTACTCAGACCCCCACCCCACCTTACGCACTGGACTCCCACAACACCCTGCCAGGTCTCCTACTCAGACCCCCACCCCACCTTATGCACTAGACTCCCATAACACCCTGCCAGGTCTCCTACTCAGACCCCCCACCCCACCTTAAGCACTAGACTCCCATAACACCCTGCCAGGTCTCCTACTCAGACCCTCACCCCACCTTAAGCACTAGACTCCCATAACACCCTGCCAGGTCTCCTACTCAGACCCCCCACCCCACCTTACGTACTAGACTCCCATAACACCCTGCCAGGTCTCCTACTCAGTCCCCCACCCCACCTTACGCACTAGACTCCCATAACACCCTGCCAGGTCTCCTCAGACCCCTACCCCACCTTACGCACTAGACTCCCATAACACCCTGCCAGGTCTCCTACTCAGACCCCCACCCCACCTTACATACTAGACTCCCATAACACCCTGCCAGGTCTCCTACTCAGACCCCCACCCCACCTTACGTACTAGACTCCCATAACACCCTGCCAGGTCTCCTACTCAGACCCCCACCCCACCTTACGTACTAGACTCCCATAACACCCTGCCAGGTCTCCTACTCAGACCCCCACCCCACCTTACGTACTAGACTCCCATAACACCCTGCCAGGTCTCCTACTCAGACCCCCTGCCCACCTTACGTACTAGACTCCCATAACACCCTGCCAGGTCTCCTACTCAGACCCCCACCCCACCTTACGTACTAGACTCCCATAACACCCTGCCAGGTCTCCTACTCAGACCCCCACCCTACCTTACGTACTAGACTCCCATAACACCCTGCCAGGTCTCCTACTCAGACCCCCACCCCACCTTAAGCACTAGACTCCCATAACACCCTGCCAGGTCTCCTACTCGGACCCCCACCCCACCTTAAGCACTAGACTCCCATAACACCCTGCCAGGTCTCCCACTCAGACCCCCACTCCACCTTACGTACTAGACTCCCATAACACCCTGCCAGTTCTCCTACTCAGACCCCCACCCCACCTTACGTACTAGACTCCCATAACACCCTGCCAGGTCTCCTACTCAGACCCCCACCCTACCTTACGTACTAGACTCCCATAACACCCTGCCAGGTCTCCTACTCAGACCCCCACCCCACCTTAAGCACTAGACTCCCATAACACCCTGCCAGGTCTCCTACTCGGACCCCCACCCCACCTTAAGCACTAGACTCCCATAACACCCTGCCAGGTCTCCCACTCAGACCCCCCACTCCACCTTACGTACTAGACTCCCATAACACCCTGCCAGTTCTCCTACTCAGACCCCCACCCCACCTTACGTACTAGACTCCCATAACACCCTGCCAGGTCTCCTACTCAGACCCCCACCCTACCTTACGTACTAGACGCCCATAACACCCTGCCAGGTCTCCTACTCAGACCCCCACCCCACCTTAAGCACTAGACCCCCATAACACCCTGCCAGGTCTCCTACTCAGACCCCCACCCCACCTTACGTACTAGACTCCCATAACACCCTGCCAGGTCTCCTACTCAGACCCCCACCCCACCTTAAGCACTAGACTCCCATAACACCCTGCCAGGTCTCCTACTCAGACCCCCACCCCACCTTACGTACTAGACTCCCATAACACCCTGCCAGGTCTCCCACTCAGACCCCCACCCCACCTTAAGCACTAGACTCCCATAACACCCTGCCAGGTCTCCTACTCAGACCCCCACCCCACCTTACGCACTAGACTCCCATAACACCCTGCCAGGTCTCCTACTCAGACCCCCACCCCACCTTACGTACTAGACTCCCATAACACCCTGCCAGGTCTCCTACTCAGACCCTCACCCCACCTCTTGTACTAGACTCCCATAACACCCTGCCAGGTCTCCTACTCAGACCCCCACCCCACCTTACGTACTAGACTCCCATAACACCCTGCCAGGTCTCCTACTCAGACCCCCACCCCACCTTACGTACTAGACTCCCATAACACCCTGCCAGGTCTCCTACTCAGACCCCCACCCCACCTTACATACTAGACTCCCATAACACCCTGCCAGGTCTCCTACTCAGACCCCCACCCCACCTTACGTACTAGACTCCCATAACACCCTGCCAGGTCTCCTACTCAGACCCCCACCCCACCTCTTGTACTAGACTCCCATAACACCCAGCCAGGTCTCCTACTCAGACCCCCACCCCACCTTACGTACTAGACTCCCATAACACCCTGCCAGGTCTCCTACTCAGACCCCCACCCCACCTTATGTACTAGACTCCCATAACACCCTGCCAGGTCTCCTACTCAGACCCCCACCCCACCTTACGTACTAGACTCCCATAACACCCTGCCAGGTCTCCTACTCAGACCCCCACCCCACCTCTTGTACTAGACTCCCATAACACCCAGCCAGGTCTCCTACTCAGACCCCCACCCCACCTTACGTACTAGACTCCCATAACACCCTGCCAGGTCTCCTACTCAGACCCCCACCCCACCTTACGTACTAGACTCCCATAACACCCTGCCAGGTCTCCTACTCAGACCCCCACCCCACCTTACGTACTAGACTCCCATAACACCCTGCCAGGTCTCCTACTCAGACCCCCACCCCACCTTACGTACTAGACTCCCATAACACCCTGCCAGGTCTGCCACTCAGACCCCCACTCCACCTTGCATACTAGACTCCCATAACACCCTGCCAGTTCTCCTACTCAGACCCCCACCCCACCTTACGTACTAGACTCCCATAACACCCTGCCAGGTCTCCTACTCAGACCCCCACCCCACCTTAAGCACTAGACTCCCATAACACCCTGCCAGGTCTCCCACTCAGACCCCCACCCCACCTTACGTACTAGACTCCCATAACACCCTGCCAGGTCTCCTACTCAGACCCCCACCCCACCTTAAGCACTAGACTCCCATAACACCCTGCCAGGTCTCCCACTCAGACCCCCACCCCACCTTACGTACTAGACTCCCATAACACCCTGCCAGTTCTCCTACTCAGACCCCCACCCCACCTTACGTACTAGACTCCCATAACACCCTGCCAGGTCTCCTACTCAGACCCCCACCCCACCTTAAGCACTAGACTCCCATAACACCCTGCCAGGTCTCCCACTCAGACCCCCACCCTACCTTACGTACTAGACTCACATAACACCCTGCCAGGTCTCCTACTCAGACCCCCACCCCACCTTACGTACTAGACTCCCATAACACCCTGCCAGGTCTCCTACTCAGACCCCCACCCCACCTTAAGCACTAGACTCCCATAACACCCTGCCAGGTCTCCTACTCGGACCCCCACCCCACCTTAAGCACTAGACTCCCATAACACCCTGCCAGGTCTCCTACTCAGACCCCCACCCCACCTTACGTACTAGACTCCCATAACACCCTGCCAGGTCTCCTACTCAGACCCCCACCCCACCTTAAGCACTAGACTCCCATAACACCCTGCCAGGTCTCCTACTCGGACCCCCACCCCACCTTAAACACTAGACTCCCATAACACCCTGCCAGGTCTCCTACTCAGACCCCCACCCCACCTTACGTACTAGACTCCCATAACACCCTGCCAGGTCTCCTACTCAGACCCCCACCCCACCTTACGTACTAGACTCCCATAACACCCTGCCAGGTCTCCTACTCAGACCCCCACCCCACCTTAAGCACTAGACTCCCATAACACCCTGCCAGGTCTCCTACTCCGACCCCCACCCCACCTTACGTACTAGACTCCCATAACACCCTGCCAGGTCTCCTACTCAGACCCCCACCCCACCTTACGTACTAGACTCCCATAACACCCTGCCAGGTCTCCTACTCAGACCTCCCACCTCACCTTACGTACTAGACTCCCATAACACCCTGCCAGGTCTCCTACTCAGACCCCCACCCCACCTTAAGCACTAGACTCCCATAACACCCTGCCAGGTCTCCTACTCGGACCCCCACCCCACCTTAAGCACTAGACTCCCATAACACCCTGCCAGGTCTCCTACTCAGACCCCCACCCCACCTTACGTACTAGACTCCCATAACACCCTGCCAGGTCTCCTACTCAGACCCCCACCCCACCTTACGTACTAGACTCCCATAACACCCTGCCAGGTCTCCTACTCAGACCCCCACCCCACCTTACGTACTAGACTCCCATAACACCCTGCCAGGTCTCCTACTCAGACCCCCACCCCACCTTACAGTACTAGACTCCCATAACACCCTGCCAGGTCTCCTACTCAGACCCCCACCCCACCTTACGTACTAGACTCCCCACCCCACCTTAAGCCAGACTCCCATAACACCCTGCCAGGTCTCCTACTCAGACCCCCACCCCACCTTACGACCCCCACCCCACCTCTACTAGACTCCCATAACACCCTGCCAGGTCTCCATAACACTCAGACCCCCACCCCACCTTACGTACTAGACTCCCATAACACCCTGCCAGGTCTCCCTACTCAGACCCCCACCCCACCTTACATACTAGACTCCCATAACACCCTCCCCACCCCACCTTACGTACTAGACTCCCATAACACCCTGCCAGGTCTCCTACTCAGACCCCCACCCCACCTTACATACTAGACTCCCATAACACCCTGCCAGGTCTCCCACTCAGACCCCCACCCCACCTTACGTACTAGACTCCCATAACACCCTGCCAGGTCTCCTACTCAGACCCCCACCCCACCTTACATACTAGACTCCCATAACACCCTGCCAGGTCTCCCACTCAGACCCCCACCCCACCTTACGTACTAGACTCCCATAACACCCTGCCAGGTCTCCTACTCAGACCCCCACCCCACCTTACATACTAGACTCCCATAACACCCTGCCAGGTCTCCCACTCAGACCCCCACCCCACCTTACATACTAGACTCCCATAACACCCTGCCAGGTCTCCCACTCAGACCCCCACCCCACCTTACATACTAGACTCCCATAACACCCTGCCAGGTCTCCCACTCAGACCCCCACCCCACCTTACATACTAGACTCCCATAACAACCTGTGAGTAATTATTTTTCATGTATTTTATTAAAAAATTTCGTGAAGCTTTTATCAGAGGGAAGCTTTGTCCATCTTAAAGCTTTTATCAGAGGGAAGCTTTGTCCATCTTAAAGCTTTTATCAGAGGGAAGCTTTGTCCATCTTAAAGCTTTTATCAGAGGGAAGCTTTGTCCATCTTAAAGCTTTTATCAGAGGGAAGCGTTGTCCATCTTAAAGCTTTTATCAGAGGGAAGCTTTGTCCATCTTAAAGCTTTTATCAGAGGGAAGCTTTGTCCATCTTAAAGCTTTTATCAGAGGGAAGCTTTGTCCATCTTAAAGCTTTTATCAGAGGGAAGCTTTGTCCATCTTAAAGCTTGCTTTGCAATATTTTAATAATATATTACGTAAGGAATATAAATAGAAATCTTGTCTGAGGCAATCAGCAGATGGAAGATTAAGCCTTGGGCTGAATGACCCACATGGGTTTAGCTCATAACATCTATCATAATTACATTACAATTTACGTGTTAGATATTATAAAGAGAAAGGGATTAGAACTGTTCCTTAAGGAACACAGCTTCAACCTTTCCATTGTTGACCGAATGCTTAAAGTTAATTTCCTCCTTTAGCACGTATGTATTTGCTATTATACTATGCTCACGCATGTTTGTCTGTATTTCCTCTGCAGTTTGTCGCCCAGTGCGTGCAAAATTATGTGTTTAGTGGTGTGCAAGTTGCAAGAACCAACAGCCTAAATGTTGGGATTTCACTTGTTTTGCTGTAACAGATTTTTTTTGTCAGTACCGTGAGTCTAGATTTTTTATGTCAGTTTTACTAGTCAAGATTTTGATGTTGATTTTTTTTTGTAATGACTGGCGCAGCAGCCGATAAATTTGGATCGTAAAAGACACGTTGTATAGTAATTTTTACTAGTCGACATTTTGCCTTAAATAAGACTAGATAAAGTATTATTTAGAGGGGAAAGTCTAATAGGCTTTGATTACATTGCTAGTTCCTTTACTGCTACATTTAGGAAGCAGACAACCTAATATATTTAGGCACAATTACAATTTTTCGAGTATCACATTTGTAAAAACACGGGTAAAAACACGGGTAAAAACACGGGTTAAAACACGGGCAAAAACACGGGCAAAAACACGGGCAAAAACACGGGCAAAAACACGGGCAAAAACACGGGTAAAAACACGGGTAAAAACACGGGTAAAAACACGGGTAAAAACAGATAAGTACCGAGTTCCAAAAGTCTGTTACTGGGTAAGAGTAAATGGGTATGCTATCAATGGCTTCTTCAGAATCTAGTGGGATTATCTGGAGGTCATTCCGGGGATCAACGCCCCCACGGCCCGGTCCATGACCAGGCCTCCCGGTGGACCAGGGCCTCATCAACCAGGCTGTTACTGCTGGCCGCACGCAGTCCAACGTACGAGCCACAGCCTGGCTGATCGGGCACTGACTTTGGGTATCTGTCCAGATCTCTCTTGAAGGCAGCCAGGGGTTTATTGGCAATTCCCCTAATGCTTGATGGGAGGCTGTTGAACAGTCTTGGGCCCCAGACACTTATGGTGTTTTCCCTTAGTGTACCAATGGCACCCCTACTTTTAACTGGGGGCATGTTACATCGCCTGCCCAGTCTTTTACTTTCGTAGGGAGTGATTTCTGTGTGCGGATTTGGGACCATTCCTTCCAAGATTTTCCAAGTGTAGATTATGATATATCTCTCCCTCCTGCGTTCCAACGAGTACAAGTCAAGTGCTTCCAAGCGTTCCCAGTAGTTAAGGTGCTTGACAGAACTTATACGTGCAGTAAAGGATCTCTGTACACTCTCTAGATCTGCAATTTCACGTGCTTTGAATGGAGATGTTAATGTACAGCAGTATTCCAGCCTAGAGAGAACAAGTGATTTGAAAAGGATCATCATTGGCTTGGCATCTCTCGTTTTGAAAGTTCTCATTATCCATCCTATCATTTTCTTTGCACGTGCGATCGTGGCACTGTTGTGATCCTTGAAAGTGAGATCCTTAGACATTACTACTCCCAGGTCCCTTACATTATTTTTCCGCTCTATTGTATGGCCGGAGTCAGTAGTATACTCTGTTCTAGTTATTATCTCCTCCAGTTTTCCATAACGGAGTAGTTGGAATTTGTCCTCATTGAACATCATTTTGTTTACCGTTGCCCACTGGAAAACTTTGTTTATATCTTCTTGGAGGTTAACCGCGTCCTCAGCAGATGACAGCCTCATGCAGATCCTAGTATCATCCGCAAAGGATGATACGGTGCTGTGATGTATATCTCTGTTTATGTCTGATATGAGGATGAGGAATAAGATGGGCGCGAGTACTGTGCCTTGTGGAACAGAGCTCTTCACTATGGCAGCCTCCGATTAGGTTTGCATGAAAAAAGATTTGGCTGTGATTGATGTCACGGGTCGTAAATATGAGTTGTCAGGCATTAGTGTAACGACTCGCTCAACAGAGTTGCAGTATGTTGGAACTATTTCTCTTGTTGTTTTCGGTAAAGGCCGTAACTCCCTTATGCTAGATCCTAAGAAATAGAAGTAGGATCTGGTGGTAAAGTTTCTCTCTCTCTCTCTCGTATATTCATATATCGTGTTTTACTTGGTGGTTGTGATAGTGATGACTGAGAGTAATGATGGCACTGCTGATGGCTTTTGTGCTGGTAAGATGGCTACTGAGATGTGATAGCTACGGTAGTAGATGTAGAGATAGTCCGTTGCGGTAGTTAAGTGTAGATAATTCTGGGGCTTATCGCTTCTGTGCCTGATATCAGAGTATGTCTCCTGTTTGATGGTCAGATCAGTCATACTCTTCGTGGTAGCTGCACGTATTGGTGGAATTGCGATGGTGGTAGTAGTGGGTGTTTCTGGCCTGATCGATCAGAGTGTTGGTGGCCGCATTTCACTGTATGCACCACAGCCCAGCTGATTAGGAACTGATTTGAAGAATTTGTCAAGTTCCCTCTTGAAGATAGCTAGGAGTTTGTTGGTATTCTTCCCGTATTTTTGAAGGGAGGGTGTTGAAGAGCCTTGGCGATGGCAGAATCATTGTTAGTGGCGCCACCTATGATGGCAGAAACTGATTGTAGCTGGAGTGGTGATGGTTATGAATTTAGTGGTGGTAACCAGCAGAGGCTTTGATGGCGGCGGTGGCGGCAGCTCTGATGGGAACGACCCATCATCTGACCTGTCACCTGCATTTTACCTGACTGGCTAGTCTGATTAGGGTGGTAGGAACTGTATTTTTATTTTTTTGTATTTCATATTTTCCCCATAACGCTGTACGTGAGTGTAGTGCTGTACACATTCTCGATAATCGACCAGTTAGTGAGCATACTGGGCGCCGACTTGCTATGGTTCTGAAGACTCGGGAGTCCACACCCAGGTTCTGTTGGTAAGAACCGTCTACTTCTATCTAAATTAAGGACTATGTTATACAGTGAACCCCCGGTTAACGAACTTTTTTCACTCCAGTAGTATGTTCAGGTGCCAGTACTGACCGATTTTTTTCCCATAAGGAATATTGTGAAGTAGATTAGTCCATTTCAGACCCCCAAACATACACGTACAAACGCACTTACATAATTGGTCGCATTCCGAGGTGATCGTTAAGCGGGGGTCCACTGTATTTTGCAGGTATGTGAATCAAATTGAGAAAAGAAGGCAGTTGTAAACGTGAATATGCTGAGGAAACTATTTTTTTTTTCGCTCATGACTTGATAAAATTCTACCCTGTGTGAAAGGTTGACGCAATAAAATCGTGTGTATATTGTTTTCATACCACTGTTTGTAGGCATAACGCCTTCACTTCTAAATTGTTGATATTCCTACTCATCCGAACGATGGCTCGCCGAAGAATTTAAATGTCCCTTATGTGATTTCAGGTTCGTGTTTATACACTCCTATTCTTGTGGGAGTAAAAGAGTATGAAAACTGTGCAAATTAAGGATATGTTGCTGAGTTTGATATATACACTAGATGCAGAATGTTTTAAGCAGTATGTAGACAGCTGTTTCTCTCCCTAGCTTGGGATTGGGGGAGCAGAATGTGGTGAGTTATCTATAGTAAATTCCGGGGCTCACTGCTCCCCGTGGCCCGTTTCCAGATCAGGCCTCTTGGTTGCTGGCTTTGTCGATCAGGTTGTTGGTGCCCGCCACTAATGTATCTCATCTCGGCTGATCAGGAACTGACTTGAGGAATTTGGCGAGTTTCTCTTGAAAGCTAGCGTTTTGTTGGAAATTTTCCTTATACATGATGGGAAGACGTTGAAGAATGGTGATCGCTTTACACTTAATTATCGCACACCTGCTTTTCATCGGAGATATCTTGCACCGTCTGCCAAGCCTCGTGCTTTCATATGCATCGATTTCGGTGTACACGTTGAGACCAATTTCTCCAAAGGCTTTCAGATGTTCTTAGGAGTACAGTTCGAAGTACATAAGCGCTCCTTTAGGTGTATTTAACTGAGATTACACGAGCTGTAAAGGCATCCTTTACATATCTGCAGTTTTGTGTGCCTTGAAGGAGACAATTAGTATACAACAATAGTATTCCAGCCGAGAGAAGACGAATAATCTGGAGACTGTTATCTTTTGCTTGACTTCTCTTCTTTTGAAAGTTGTGTTAAAATTAAATATATTAAACTTATTCTCATGTAGAGAATATTTTGATGATTAGAACTAGTGAGTATGTTCTTGTCTGGTCGCTTCCTATTTTTTTGTTCCAACAAGTCGGCCGTCTCCCACCTAGGCAGGGTGACCCAAAAAAAAGAAAGAAAATCCCCAAAAAGAAAATACTTTCATCATCATTCAACACTTTCACCACACTCACACATTATCACTGTTTTTGCAGAGGTGCTCAGAATACAACAGTTTAGAAGCATATACATATAAAGATACACAACATATCCCTCCAAACTGCCAATATCCCAAACCCCTCCTTTAAGTGCAGGCATTGTACTTCCCATTTCCAGGTCTCAAGTCCGACTATATGAAAATAACCTGTTTCCCTGAATCCCTTCACTAAATATTACCCTGCTCACACTCCAACAGATCGTCAGGTCCCAAGGACCATTCGTCTCCATTCACTCCTATCTAACACGCTCACGCACGCTTGTTGGAAGTCCAAGTTCCTACATAAAGGGAATTTTATTGATTTGTTTTAGTAGTTCGCTTGAGTGAAACTGTTCATCCAAACTGGCTCCTGCTATTACGGTCTCTTCTACATTCTTCCACTTTATGTAATTTCTAAAACGAAGTTACCAAGCAACAGGATATTAGGGGTCGCGTTTGGGAGATTTTCAAGACAGTACTCGTTTTGTAATGGTTGGTTTCTGAACTGCTGGGAAATTAGCTATGCTTGTTTTTGAGAGTATAACAACTAGAACTTCACCAGAACTTCAACTACATAGTTTATGGTGCTAACAGGCTCTGGTGGCCTGGTGGTTAACGCTCTCGCTTCACACGGCGAGGGCCTGGGTTCGATTCCCAGCCAGAGTAGAAACATTGGACGTGTTTCTTTCCACCTGTTGTCTATGTTCCCCATCAGTAAAATGGGTACCTGGGTGTTAGTCGACTGGTGTGGGTCGCATCCTGGGACACTGACCTAAGGAGGCCTGGTCACAGACCGGGCCGCGGGGGCGTTGACCCCCGGAACTCTCTCCAGGTAAACTCCAGGTAAACTCATTGTAAATAAACGACTTTGACTTGCAGACCAAGCCCCCTTGTCGTTGTATCGGTTGCATCTAAGTAGATTGTACGAAGGGATCCATATTTTACTATCCTGTAGTCTTACGTCGATCTCTGTAAAAGCTACAAACATTGACCGCATTTGACTCTGTGAGTCGCGCACTGATAAATAGAATTTTCTTGTTTCTCGGTTTAAGATCTTGTATATTCACAAACAGGAGTGTTGTTAAATTATTAGTTTCTGTCCTGGCTTTCATTTATTGGTCTTACTAATTGTGGCTCTGAGCCCGGCTCAGAGGTGGATATATATTCTTATCATTTCTTGCCATTCTTCTCTGCTTCCTGGCACTAAAAAAATATTTGCTGTCTAAGTGGCTGTGGTTATCCTCATGTTGATGCTTATGTGGCTTAATGCACCTCGTTCCCTTCACATGAGATGGTGAACAATTTCTTGTATCACTGTTTATTAATTACAGAGTTTTAACGCATTTTTGAGTGGAAGTATTTGTAACTCATGGCATGACGTATCCTCAGTTCAAGAGACTGCATTTCCTAGGATGATTATACAGGCAGATTCTATTACATTTGCCAGTTTGTCTGTATATCTACACATGCCCCAGGCATAGTGCCAGGGTATTAAATTTCGTCCTGTTTACTCTGACAGATGCTTAAGAATTCAGATAGCCCTTTGAGAATCGCTTAACGCAGCGTGACAACAGTAATACTAAGAGATTGTTATCCTTGTCACGTAAACGCACAATCCAATTTCTGCAGTGGGTTATGGGCGCCCACAGAAACATTTTTCAGTGCGGGGGGGGGGGACGATAAAATATGTAACCCATGTAGGAGATCAACTATTAAAGAAAAATAATTTAGAGGTCCTATACGACGCCAGCTTTTACACAATATGTCAAGAGATTACAATGTTTGTTTAGGTAAAAATGAACAAAAGGTAACCACTGATGTGAAATTTAGGAAGGAGCAAATGCTTTCTTTAGCCCCTTCCTGTTGGAGTAGTACAAACGTGAAGACATTTCTCCCACTCATAACATGATTAAAAAGGACTGGTCATTCAAGAACGTCATGATAGATTGCCAGGTCATGCCAGGTGGGCAAGTCAAGTTGGATGTGCCGAGGAAGCCTGTTTAATCGAGTATATTCTTAAAGAAACAAAGTCGTTGCAGACATAACTGTAACAAAATTGGTTGTTTCCAGCCTGTGGGTACGCCCACAGGATGGGTATGGGGTGCATAATAAACATATTAAACTAAAAAACTTCCAGCTTGTGGGAGAAATCAAACGTATAACTTATGAACCAGAAGAATATTTCCTAACCCCAGATGGTAAGAGGGATAATTCTTGATGCAGTGAAACGTTTTGTAATGTAGTGTTAAGAAAACTGTAGATGAATAAAAACGAGCCCCTCGGCAGTCAAACGTGGGCACCGTACCCCAGAGCTGGGCAAAAACAGCACGAGTCTCAAGCTTTCTTTTATAGAGTTTAAAGTATGAACAAGTTATAAAAAGTTATAAATCACTACCACAGGAAAGTGAGACAACATTTGCACGGCAAAGTTAGAATTCACTTGCATACAGATTGAAACACTAAGTAAAAAGAGAACTCTCTCTCTCCCCAAGTTTATACTTTATCTCTAAGTCATTTCTAAATTTTCATCCAAACCATACCCCCGGCTGGGATTGAACCCGCGGTCATAGTCTCAAAACTCCAGCCCGTCGCGTTAGCCACTAGACCAGCTAACCACAAGTGGATTACAGTGTTTCACAGTAATCCAATGATGTTATATTTATTTTTTAATGGCGTGGCGGTAACATAGGGAAAAAACCTGAATCATAATAACTAGTTGTTCAACTTAGCTGGTCACCATATGAGTAAAACCCACGTCACGAGTAATGCTTATTTCTTTCAGACTAACAACACAGCACCAGCAAGGGAAAGGTTTCTTAAAAGCCCCTTAAGTTCATGGAGTTTTCTCGCTAATGTGCTTTTTCTGTCCTTTGTTAATTTTATTGATCATGGTTATACTATTTTTTAGTTTAACTCTTTCCCTAAGTGTAATAATAATAATCATAATAATAATAATAATATATGTTTAATTTTTTTTAAGCAATCCTCGCTGTTCTGCTGGTACCTTTCTTCACTCCATCCTCATCTAACTCTGATTATTCCTATGACAGAATCCCATTTCCCTTTTTTTTTCTTCCACTCCCCTTTTTCTGCCATTCCCTCTTCCTCATTTTACCCAAGAGATAAGGTTCGCCTCGTGTAAGCAGCCACACAAAATACAGGATATTTGTGATTTGATTTACCGCTGTCTAGATTGGTCGAGCCTCTGATTCTCCTCTCCCAGTTCCCCCTCCCCATCACTTTCAGCCCTTCTCACAGTCCCCACTTAAAGCCATCACACTAATCTACCCCCTTCCCTATGCTCCTCCCCTCCCCCCCCACCCTCCGCTCTGTGATGATGGAAATACCTTCATATGGGATAGATCATCATGAGAAATGATAATTCCCAAGTAATAGCAGTTCTAATTCTGCTGGAACGAAACATTTGGAGCTCCCTTAGCTGCTGAACCTTTAATGAAATGCTTGACAATATCCTTATTGTCCTGCCAGCTGAGGCTGAAAGATTTCAGCGTTCTATGAAATCCACTTGTGTGGTGGAATGCGACAAGATAACATAACTAGTATTACGTAACTAGCATATAGCATAGGGTAGCAGCATAGTGCTGAGGTATCCGATTTCGATAGATTTAAAAACGTAGTGTATACTGACATTGAACTGAAAGTTCATCAGTTATTTTACGTTACCCGAGGGTTTCCCGAAGACTACAGTATTCTGGGGGTCACTGCTTCCGTGGCCCGGTCCCATACCAGACCTGACTGATCAACCATGCTGTTGATACAAGTCGCGTGCAGTGCTTCGGTAGCACCACAGCCATACAGTCGGGAGCTGCCTCGAGGAACTTGCCACTTTACCTCTAGATGACTACTAGGGGTTTGTTATTAATTCCCCTTATGTATGATGAAAGATTGTGAATTTTTTTGATCCCCTTATTCTTGTTATTTCTGTGTGTGCTTTCTTCACTTCCGCACTCCTTCTTTTGTTATATCTTTATACTTCAGTCAAAATCGGATCCTCAAGGCTCTTTCTTTCGGAGGTAGTGATTTCTTTGTGTAGATTTGGGACCACTCCCTCCGGAATTTTCCAGGTGTTCAATATGATTTATCTTTATCTTCACGGAGTACCGTTCGAGGGACATAAAGTGGTCCCAATATTTTTGATGCCTGACTTCATACGACCGTCAAGGTCCTGTACATATACTACTGGAACCTAGAAAACACCACTTGAATCTGGAAAATATTTAAAGAATTTGAATATTATGAAAAGAACCTGGAAAATATTACAAGAACCCGGAAATACAAGGGAGACTGGTTCTACATCTGTTCAGTATCTACAGTGGCTGATGAAGACCATCAGGCAGTAGACTGTTGTAGTAACACCTGAGGTGTTTCTTTAATTGTTGAAAAGAAAACGGCCAGACTACCTGGAGTTTACCTGGAGAGAGTTCCGGGGGTCAACGCCCCCGCGGCCCGGTCTGTGACCAGGCCTTAGGTCAGTGTCCCAGGATGCGACCCACACCAGTCGACTAACACCCAGGTACCCATTTTACTGATGGGGAACATAGACAACAGGTGGAAAAAAACACGTCCAATGTTTCTACTCTGGCTGGGAATCGAACCCAGGCCCTCACCGTGTGAAGCGAGAGCGTTAACCACCAGGCCACCAGAGCCCCTGTGTACCACCTGATAACGTAAGTACGTACGTGTGTGTGCACCTACGCATGTGTATGTATGTACTCAGCAGGAGCCACCTTACTTCGGCTGACAATCGATCGAGCAGATATCAGAACGGGCAAAACAGGATATTCTGGGCCAACAGGAGTTATCGTATTGCAACAAGGTGTCGACCCCAAATATAGGCCTAGCAGCAGGGTGTCGACCCCTTGTATAGGCCTAACGGCAGGGTGCTGACCCATTATATACGTCTAGTGGCAGGATGTTGCCCATTATTTTGGTCTAGCCGCGAACACCTGTGCTGCTATAACCTGCATATTCACTGACACTGTGAAATACCTAGTCCTAGTGCATTCTAGTTTTTGAACACTACTAGGTTGAGGCTACGTACTTGAATGCGTTTTTCTGCCATAGTTAATACCAGGACTGTGGAGTCGGAATCGGAAGTAATTCTATTTAAATTATATAGAATATAAATTAAACATCAGTCTGAAAAAGGAAGGTTATGTACCTAATTGAGTTCATTTCTTTTAAAATGGTTATTTATTAAGTTGTTTTAAGTGTTTAATTCTTACTTTTCTGTAGTTTTAACTTTGAATTCCTTTTAGTAATATCCAAGGATGTACTTGAGATTTTTTTAACTAGTAGAGATTTTTTTCAGTTTTTCTTTTGCATTCTATTATTTTATATATATATATTTTTTAATGTAACCTCATTATTTTAATTTTTCAAGTTTTGTCCTTTGTTTAACTATAAGGTTACTGAATGTTTGTAATTCCTTTAGTATAATAAAAAGCCAGAATGGCATTATTATTATAATGTATAATGTATGCTGCATGCTTGCAGTCCATATGGCAAATATATAATTAGTATATTTATAATTTGTTCTTTATATCGATATATAATTAAAGGAGTCAGAGTGGAAGGTTTTATGTGCCGACTCCACAGCTCTTTTTAATGCCTCTGAGGTTTGTACTGCTTGGTACAGTATTAACTCAGGTGTTTACAGTTTCTCATTTAAACTCCTTCAGACTGCCATGTGTGTTTTTATTGATTAACTACTTGGGTTACATCTGTAGCCTGTCCAGCTCTTCCTGGAGCCTGTCTCTGTCACCTCGTATGCTTATCTGTATCACAGTTGTACAACATATCAAAGTTGACATATATTATGAGAAGTAAAGGTCTCAATACTGATTCTTGTGGGAAAGCATTCATTACTCTTTCACATCCTGGTGGTTCATCTTTTACAGCTACAGGTGCTCTCTGATCCACTTATTCCTCTCAATCCTGATTTCTGAATTCTACTCACTGTCAAATGCTTTCTTATAGCTTAAGATGCAGCCCACTCTTACTGGTCTTTGTTTATTTCTCACTGTCATAATCCAGCAACCCTCACTGAAAAGCAGAGGAGCAACTCAATAAGTTTGAAGGCCCAAGGTTTTTAACACACACTGTCCCTAAATAAGGGAAATTGCCAACAAACTCGTACCTTTCTTCAAAAGAGAACTTGAAAAGTTCCAAGAGTCCCTAATCAGTTGGGCTGTGGTATTGAACTGCTAGTTGCTGCGTACTAAAAGCCGGATTGATCAGGTCATCAACTGAGAGATTTGTTACGAGACTACGGGTACGTAGGCGTGGAAAAGAAATAACCAGAAAAGTGAGCACATACATATCTGATTTGCTAATAAACAGAACCCAGAGACTAGTTGTAAACAAAGTGAGGTCGGAGGTTGCCGCAGTAAAAAGCTCGGTTCCTCAAGGACCAGTACTCCCCTCCACTTTTGTTACTTATTCTTATATCAAACATAAACAAGGATATAAATCATAGCGCCGAAGCATCCTATGCTGATAATACTTAGAATTTTCGAGAGTGGCGTCCGTCAAAGACACACAATAAGTGATCATGCCTTCCACTTTGCCTTGGACAACATTATGTTCAGTGACAACAAGCTTAAGTTGCTTCTCTGGAAGAATGGAGGATATAAAGGCCGAAACGGAGTACAGGACTAATTCAGATTATTCCTTGTTATTTCAAGAAAAATGATGGGATAGCTAGAATTTTCGAGACAAGAGATACTGAGCCGGTGATGCTACTCTTAAAGGCATTTATTTCCCAGGGTGGAATACCACTGTGTACTGACAGCCCTCGTCAAGGCAAGCTAGATTAATGAACCAGAAAACGTGCAGAGAACTTTCACTGCCTGTATACATTGAAGCCTTTTAAAATACTGGGAATGATTAATGTTCTTTGAACTCTCTCTTAGAACGTAAGTGTGAGGTACATCATAGTTCATATGTCAACAAAATACTTAGCAGAGAACACAACGAAGCACCTCTTAATAAAAAGCAGGGGTTTGGGTACAGTGAGAATGCCATGGGTGTCAAGAGGTCCCCGATTTTTCAGTGCCTTCCCTCCCTGCTTAAGGGATGACACGCTAAGATGTCGCACATATTCTCATGCCCAACAAACTTGTGATGTCATATTTGGAATTTACTCTGTACGATGGCCAAACACGTGACTTTCACCAGTCATATATATATATATATATATATATATATATATATATATATATATATATATATATATATATATATATATATATATATATATATATATATAATCGTGCCGAATATGTAAAACTGGTCAATTAGCAAGAACTCATTTAAAATTAAGTCCTTGCTAAAATTTTCTCTTATAAGTTTAAAGATATATTTTTTCATTAATGTTAATTTAAAAATTTATAATTTTGCACCAAAAGAATATTAGAAAACTTACCTAACCTTATTATAACAAGAACAATTTATTTTAGCCTAACCCAACTAAATATATTTTAAATACGTTTTCAATAATTTAATACTAAACAAACACAATCACACTGGCCGATTCCCACCAAGGCAGGGTGGCCCGAAAAAGAAAAACTTTCACCATCATTCACTCCATCACTGTCTTGCCAGAAGGGTGCTTTACACTACAGTTTTTAAACTGCAACATTAACACCCCTCCTACATATTCGGCACGATTATATATATATATATATATATATATATATATATATATATATATATATATATATATGTATATATATATATATATATATATATATATATATATATATATATATATATATATATATATATATATATAATCGTGCCGAATATGTAAAACTGGTCAATTAGCAAGAACTCATTTAAAATTAAGTCCTTGCTAAAATTTTCTCTTATAAGTTTAAAGATATATTTTTTCATTAATGTTAATTTAAAAATTTATAATTTTGCACCAAAAGAATATTAGAAAACTTACCTAACCTTATTATAACAAGAACAATTTATTTTAGCCTAACCCAACTAAATATATTTTAAATACGTTTTCAATAATTTAATACTAAACAAACACAATCAAATATATTTTTTTCGTTAGGTTCAGAATGATTTTGGCGAAATTATTGCATACACAAATTTTCACTTGTCTTATATGACAAGATGAGCGTTGCTATTTAAGCCAAGATCGCAAGTTCTGCCTATTCGGCACGACATATATATATATATATATATATATATATATATATATATATATATATATATATATATATATATATATATATATATATATATATATATATATTATATATATATATATATATATATATATAGGTAAAATTAGTCAACTAGCAAGAACTCGTTTAAAATTAAGTGCTTTCTAAAATTTACTCATGTATGTTTAGAGATATATTTTTTTTAATTTATGTTAATGTAAAAATTAATAACTTGTGTACCAGAAGAACCTTAGAAAACTTACCTAACCTTATTATAACAAGCACTATTTAATTTAGCCTAATCCAGCTAAATATATTTTAAACAAGTCTACAATTTAATAATCAAACACAATGAAATATATTTTTTTCGTTAGATGCAGAATGATTTTTGCGAAATTATTGCATACACAAATTTTCCCTTGCCTTATTCGGCAAGAAGAGCGTTGCTATTTAAGCCAAAATAGCAAGTTGTACCTATTCGGCACGACATTATATTCCGATTATGGGAGCAATCAGATTAATTACAAGTGACGACACTGCTGCTCCCAAAGATGAGGCCACAACCCAAGGACTAAGAGACAAGCACCCAACATGGGACACCAGAGTCGTTAACAACCATGAGGAAGACCTCATCACTGGACAGTTAATTTTTCCAGAATCAGAAGTCTATAAAGGGATAGTGTCATTTCCAGCAGGAACTGCAGGAGGTTACACTGGAATTCGACCACAACACCTCAGAGATGGCAAATCCTGTACTCGGCACAGCTGCATCAATTCTTCTCTCCGAGTTAACTGTCTGGCTGGGCGGATTCGAGAACAAATTAAACCTTTCTTTTTTGGAGCTTCATTATGCGCTTTGAAGGAGGATGGGGGAATCAGATCCAGTGCTGTCGGTAACATTTTTCGCCATCTCGTTGCCAAAGGAGCAATAAGAAACATTTGCCTAGAAGTCGCCAGTTTACTCCAGCCACACCAACTGGGCTTTGGGGTCTCTCAAGGCAGTTTAAGTTGCGGCTCATGCAGCAAGGGCCTACATCAGGGACTTACCAGAAGACAAGGCCGTAGTCAAACTTGACTTTAGAAATGCTTTTAATATGGTGAAAAGAGATGTCTTGCCAGCCATTCAGGATCAGTTCCCCAGCCTTTTTCCCTTCATTTCAGCAGGCTACAGCAAACCCTCAATTCTTTTATTTGGCGAATATGAAATTCCCTTATCGGAGGGTGTTCAGCAGGGTGACCCACTGGCTCCACTTCTCTTCTGCTTGGCGGTAAGAGAACTAACTTCCAGCTTGCGCAGCGAGTTCAACATCTGGTACCTGGATGATGGCACTCTGGCAGGTACTGAAGAGTCCCTGCTAGAGGACCTACAACTGGTAAAGACTCATCCTTAATTCATCCAAGTGTGAAATCGACACAATCCTCAAGGACAAACTGAATGACCTGAAGAGAATGGAGAAGAGAATAAGGGATCTTGATGCCCGTGATGCCCTGTATCTCCTCACAAGGTGTCTTACTCTGCCAAGACTCAATTCCTGAGGTGCGCACCCTCTTTTCACAACCAAACACTCAACGAATGACTCACTCCTGGGATCAGTCTTTAAGAAGGCACTGAATCTGTCGCTGGAAGATCAGCTATGTAATCAGGCAAGTCTCCCAATGTGACTGGGAGGTATAGGGGTGGGCAAGGCAACGCAGGTAGCTTTACCTGCATTTCTGTCCTACTGTTTGGCTTCCAGTGGACTAGTCAAGGAGATTGTCCCCGAACGCTTGAGAGGTGTGGTAAGAGCTCAAGACCCCAGGTTCATTGAAGCAGCCGTGCGGTGGGACACCCTTCAGACTCCTCCAGTAGACCAGCTCCTCCCAGAGAGCACAAACAGTCCCACTGGGACAAATCGGTCATGGAAAAAAACGCCAATACAGTGTTCGCCAATGCTTCAGGATATGACAAAGCTAGTCTCCTAACGGTGAAGGCACCACATTCAGGAGATTGCCTTTTAGCTGTTCCCAATTTTTCTCTGGGCACTCGACTCAACCTACAGGCCATTCGGATTGGGGGTGATCTTCTCCTAGCCGCCCCCATACTCGCCGAACATAGGTGTATTTGCGGCAGGGCGACGGCTGATCAATTCGGACTTCATGGTCTCGTGTGTCACACATCAGAGGGGAAGTATGCTAGACATGAGGAGGTCCAGGACATCATAAAGAGAAGCCTCGCCACAGCCTGTTACCCAGCCTAATGGGAACTCCAAGTACAGAGGTCTGACGGAAGTGAAAAGCGTCCTGGTGGAGCCACTATTCTACCCTGGAAGGATGGTAAGCAGATTGCCTGGGACTACACCTGTGCCGCCACACTGGCGGACACCTACTTGCCATAATCTGAAGCTGAAGGTGGAGGAGCTGCCGGCTACAAGGAGACCCAGAAGACACCAGAAGGCGTCTTCTGGGTCGGAGACCCTTGGAGCATGGGGCAAGTGTGCTTTAAAGTTTCACAAGGATCTGGGTGAAAAACTCGTCACAGAAACCAAGGATCACAGAGCAGCCATCTTCCTCTTTCAGAGACTCGGTGTTGCGATCCAGAGGGGAAATGACTGCAGCATTCTGGGCAAGCAGCGCATTGCCGGGGAGCTAGAAGAAGTATTTGAGATGTTATCTATGTTGTTTTACTCCCTATTGTATTTTTGTCATAGTATTTTGTCTTTAAATAAAGTCTGCATATGGGTAGTAGGAGAAGACAATATTCAAATAGCTCCAGGGAGAACCTTAAGTTTTCCCTGAAGTTTATTCTTTTCTCTGAGGATGAGGGTCCCCAGCACAGTTCCAGAGGTGGTATATATATATATAATTTATTTATTTATTTTCCCCCGCCCATACTTATCTGGGGTATGGGTTCGTGGTGAAGTACTGTGTACTCTGATAGAGAGTTTGCAGGTTCGAGTCCTGATGTGGACATAGAGACAGTGTGTGTGTGTGTGTGTGTGTGTGTGTGTGTGTGTGTGTGTGTGTGTATACATATATGATACAGAAAAAGACACCAGCAATCCTACCATCATGTAAAATAATTACAGACTATTGTTTTACACTCGGCAGGACGGTAGTACCTCCCTGGGCGGTTACTGTCTACCAACCTACTACCTGAGATATATATTAATATATATATTATAGATAGATAAATGTGTATGTGTGTGTGTGTATGGGAGAACCCTCTCGTATTAATTTATTTCCGATAACCTCGAAGGGAACAAAAGGATTTCATTGAAAAATAATGAGGTTACTCAACAATGGGAATTACCTGGAGTTTACCTGGAGAGAGTTCCGGGGGTCAACGCCCCCGCGGCCCGGTCTGTGACCAGGTCTCGAGAACATTTATGACCTAAATGAGAACATTTATGACCTAAAATGTTTATTTTGAACATTTCATCAGTCTCCCCAGACATTGGCTGCGTTTCCTGGATGCTGAAGGCATTGCCTCAGTGGAACGCAACAATGAGTCTCTGGGAAAAAAGCTGGTGTCTTGGGTCCTTAGTTTCTCTGATAAGTGTGTCACCTAACTCTTAGAAATTTAGGTGCACACTTTTTAGTTAATTTTATGAATATTTTGTTTTGCAGCTCTGTTAGAAGTTACGGAAAATTTTGTGGATAATTGCAAAAACGTTATAAATAGAGTTTTTAAAGTTTGTGTTATTTTTTATAAATTTCTTGCAACTTCAGTCCGGTAAATTCCTTTGCAGTGAAAGTTTTAAAGAATGTTGTGTATCTTCCAGTTGGGTTGCTCTAGTTTCTCCACACCAACACCATTCTCCAAGTTTTTCCCATTAATATCAATCAAGACGGGAATATTGTATGCTGTAATACTTTATTGCGGCATTTACGTCTCTGGGTTATTGTGTGTGTGTGTGTGTGTGTGTGTGTGTGTGTGTGTGTGTGTGTGTGTGTGTACTCACCTAGTTGTACTCACCTAGTTGAGGTTGCAGGGGTCGAGTCCAAGCTCCTGGCCCCGCCTCTTCACTGATCGCTACTAGGTCACTCTCCCTGAATCATGAGCTTTATCATACCTCTGCTTAAAGCTATGTATGGATCCTGCCTCCACTACATCGCTTCCCAAACTATTCCACTTCCTGACTACTCTGTGGCTGAAGAAATACTTCCTAACATCCCTGTGATTCATCTGTGTCTTCAGCTTCCAACTGTGTCCCCGTGTTGCTGTGTCCAATCTCTGGAACATCCTGTCTTTGTCCACCTTGTCAATTCCTCTCAGTATTTTGTAAGTCGTTATCATGTCCCCCCTATCTCTCCTGTCCTCCAGTGTCGTCAGGTTGATTTCCCTTAACCTCTCCTCGTAGGACATACCCCTGAGCTCTGGGACTAGTCTTGTTGCAAACCTTTGCACTTTCTCTAGTTTCTTTACATGCTTGGCTAGGTGTGGGTTCCAAACTGGTGCCGCATACTCCAATATGGGCCTAACGTACACTGTGTACAGGGTCCTGAACGATTCCTTATTAAGATATCGGAATGCTGTTCTGAGGTTTGCTAGGCGCCCATATGCTGCAGGAGATGTGCCTGGTGTTATACTCACCCCAAGATCTTTTTCCTTGAAGATTGAGACACTTATGCAGCATATGGGAATCTTTATTCAGGAAACGTTTCGCCATACAGTGGCTTCATCAGTCTAATACAAAGAGGAAGGCGTAAGGAGAGGAGGAGTATGAGGTAATCAGTCCCTCAACATGGAGTCGATGTGTTCAGTCCATCAATCTTGTAGAATGTACAGCATAGGGCCATAGACGTGGCTTATATACTGTAGTGAGGTGAGGTGAAGCAGGCGGAGGCGGGGTCATAGTGGTACCATCCACTAGTCGAAGTAGTGAGGTGAGGTGAAGCAGGCGGAGGCGGGGTCACAGTGGTACCATCCACTAGTCGAAGTAGTGAGGTGAGGTGAAGCAGGCGGAGGTGGGGTCATAGTGGTACCATCCACTAGTCGAAGTAGTGAGGTGAGGTGAAGCAGGCGGAGGCGGGGTCATAGTGGTACCATCCACTAGTCGAAGTAGTGAGGTGAGGTGAAGCAGGCGGAGGCGGGGTCATAGTGGTACCATCCACTAGTCGAAGTAGTGAGGTGAGGTGAAGCAGGCGGAGGTGGGGTCATAGTGGTACCATCCACTAGTCGAAGTAGTGAGGTGAGGTGAAGCAGGCAGAGGTGGGGTCATAGTGGTACCATCCACTAGTCGAAGTAGTGAGGTGACGTGAAGCAGGCGGAGGCGGGGTCATAGTGGTACCATCCACTAGTCGAAGTAGTGAGGTGAGGTGAAGCAGGCGGAGGCGGGGTCATAGTGGTACCATCCACTAGTCGAAGTAGTGAGGTGAGGTGAAGCAGGTGGAGGCGGCGTCACAGTGGTATCATCCACTAGTCGAAGTAGGTCTTCGTCCAAAGGTTGAACAAGTGTTGAAGAATTCTTTGTAACAAGATCCCATGATGCTGCAGTGTCTGACAGTTGTGATGAATGGTTTGAAAAACCGACAAGTTGAAGATTGAGACACTTATGGTACTACTATGACCCCGCCTCCGCCTCCTTCACCTCACCTCACTACAGTATATAAGCCACGTCTATGGCCCTATGCTGTACATTCTACAAGATTGATGGACTGAACACATCGACTCCAGGTTGAGGGACTGATTACCTCATACTCCTCCTCTCCTTACGCCTTCCTCTTTGTATTGGACTGATGAAGCCACTGTATGGCGAAACGTTTCCTGAATAAAGATTCCCATATGCTGCATAAGTGTCTCAATCTTCAACTTGTCGGTTTTTCAAACCATTCATCACATCTTTTTCCTTGAGTGATGTTTGTAGTCTCTGGCCCCCTAGACTGTACTCCGTCTGCGGTCTTCTTTGCCCTTCCCCAATCTTCATGACTTTGCACATGGTGGGATTGAACTCCAGGAGCCAGTTGCTGGACCAGGTCTGCAGCCTGTCCAGATCCCTTTGTATTTCTGCCTGGTCTTCGATCGAATGAACTCTTCTCATCAACTTCACGTCATCTGCAAACAGGGACACCTCGGAGTTTATTCCTTCCGTCATGTCGTTCACAAATACCAGAAACAGCACTGCTCCTAGGACTGACCCCTGTGGGACCCCGCTGGTCACAGGTGCCCACAAAGACACCTCGCCACGTACCATTACTCGCTGCTGTCTTCCTGACAAGTATTCCCTGATCCATTGCAGTGCCTTCCCTGTTATCCCTGCTTGGTCCTCCAGTTTTTGCACTAATCTCTTGTGTGGTACTGTGTCAAACGCCTTCTTGCAGTCCAAGAAAATGCAATCCACCCACCCCTCTCTCTCTTGTCTTACTGCTGTCACCATGTCATAGAACTCCAGTAGGTTTGTGACACAGGATTTCCCGTCTCTGAAACCATGTTGTCTGCTGGTGATGAGATCATTCCTTTCTAGATGTTCCACCATTCTTCTCCTGACAATCTTTTCCATGATTTTGCATGCCATACATGTCAGTGACACTGGTCTGTAGTTTAGTGCTTCGTGTCTGTCTCCTTTTTTAAAGATTAGGACCACATTTGCTGTCTTCCATGCCTCAGGCAATCTCCCTGTTTCAATAGATGTATTGAATATTGTTGTTAGGGGTACACATAGTGCCTCTGCTCCCTCTCTCAGGACCCATGGAGAGATGTTATCTGGCCCCATTGCCTTTGAGGTATCTAGCTCACTCAGAAGCCTCTTCACTTCTTCCTCGGTTGTGTGTACTGTGTCCAGCACATGGTGGTGTACCCCACCTCTCTGTCTTTCTGGAGCTCCTTCTGTCTCCTCTGTGAACACTTCTTTGAATCTCATTGAGTTCCTCACATACTTCACGGTCATTTCTTGTTGTCTCTCCTCCTTCCTTCCTTAGCCTGATTACCTGGTCCTTGACGGTTGTTTTCTTCCTGATGTGGCTGTACATCAGCGTTGGGTCAGATTTGGCTTTTGCTGCTATGTCGTTTTCATATTGACGTTGGGCCTCCCTTCTTATCTGTGCATATTCGTTTCTGGCTCTACGACTGCTCTCCTTATTCTCCTGGGTCCTTTGCCTTCTATATTTCTTCCATTCCCTAGCACACTTGGTTTTTGCCTCCTTGCATCTTTGGATGAACCATGGGCTCATCCTGCTTTTTCATTATTCCTATTACCCTTGGGTACAAACCTCTCCTCAGCCTCCTTGCACATTGTTGCTACATATTCCATCATCTCATTAACTGGCTTCCCTGCCAGTTCTCTGTCCCACTGAACCTCATTCAGGAAGTTCCTCATTCCTGTGTAGTCCCCTTTCCTGTAGTTTGGTTTCATTTGTCTTGGCCTTCCTGCTTCCCCCTCCACTTGTAGCTCTACTGTGTATTCGAAGCTCAAAACCGCATGATCGCTGGCCCCAAGGGGTCTTTCATATGTGATGTCCTCAATATCTGCACTACTCAAGGTGAATACTAAGTCCAGTCTTGCTGGTTCATCATTTCCTCTCTCTCTTGTAGTGTCCCTTACGTGTTGGTACATGAAGTTTTCCAGTACCACCTCCATCATCTTAGCCCTCCATGTATCTTGGCCCCCATGTGGCTGCAAGTTCTCCCATTGTGGTTAAGTCGCCCATGATCAGGAGCTTTGCCCTGCATGCATGAGCTCTTCTGGCCACTGCAGCCAGTGTGTCAACCATCGCTCTGTTGCTCTCGTCATACTCTTGCCTTGGCCTCCTGCTGTTCTGTGGTGGGTTATACATCACTGCAATTATCACCTTGGGACCACCAGAGTGAAGCATTCCCGCTATGTAATCACTTTCTTTTCCACTGTCTCCTCTCTCCAGCTCATCAAAATTCCATCGGTGTTTGATCAGCAATGCCTCTCCTCCACCCCCCCTGTTCCTTCTGTCTTTTCTTAGGATCTGGTATCCCGCTGGAAAGATGGCATCTGTTATCATACCTGTAAGCTTGGTTTCTGTGATCGCTATGATGTCTGGTGATGCCTCTTTGACTCTCTTGTGCCACTCCTCCCACTTGTTTGTTATTCCATCAGCATTTGTGTACCATACCTTCAGTTTCCTTTCCAACACTGTGGTTTGGGGGGCCTGTGGGGGTGGGAGACCTGGTAGCATACTGTGGGATTCTATGGTTGGGAGTTGGGTGGAAGCTGTGGGTATGGATTGTATTGTGTGTTGGGATGGTGTGATAGGTTGTGGGGTTCTGAGGATAGTTGTGTGTGTGCTTGCCCTTGCTGCTCTGTTCTGCTCTGACTGACCTCTGCTGGTTCCATCCTTGTCTCCTTTCCTAGCTCCTTTCGCTTTTTTGTCCTCTCCCTCAGCTGCTGTCTCTCTGTTTGTGTTCTGTCTCTGTCTAGGAACACCTTCTTGTACTCTTCCGAGCTTTTCAACCGTGGTTTCTCTTGGAGGATCCTGTTCTGCACTGTTTCTGTCCTGAGAATCAGCTTGATCGGTCGGTTTCTCCCCTTCAAGTACCCCCCTATTCTCTGAAAATTTACAATCTCATCCATATCTTCTCCCCCTATTTCCGTGATGATTTTCTCAATCTCCTTTCTTTCTTCCTGCCGTCTTTCAGTGTGTGTCCTTTCCTCTCTCTCCCGAAGCCCATGGATAATCACTGATTTTGCCCTTTCCTCCTCCCATTGCCTCTCCCTCTGTGACTCTGGTTCCTGTCTGTATGTGGTCATTTTATCCCTTGATTTTTCCAGTGGCTCTTGGTAGCATGGTTGTGCCTCAGCATTCGACCTATATCCCTCTCCATCTGCACCCATCTGCTCTTCCCGTCCACTCCCTTGCCCTTCTTTGCAGGCTGATGTGACCTTAGCATAATTCATATCTCCTTCCTTCCTGTTCAGCCTCTCAGCTTTGTATGGTGTGTCTTCTCTGGTTACTACCCCTGAGACTTGCTTCAGCCTGTTTACCTCAAATTCTAGGACCTTTACCCTGGCTACTGCAGTTTCGACTTGTGCCTCCCAATTCTTCGTCTCCTTCTCCAACCTCTTTTCCCATTTCACAGAGAGCTCTTTCTCCATTTTTTTCAGAAAGCTCTCCTAATTTTCTCTCCCATTCTTGCTCTATCCTTTTCCACTGTTCCTCCATCCATTCCTCCCTACCAGTACTATTGTCATCTGATCCCTGATTCCTGCGAGTCCCAACCATTTTTTTTTTTTTAGTGAAAGAGAAAAAGAAAAAGGGGGAGAGAGTGAGAGAGAGGGAGAAAGAGAGAGAAGGGGAGCCTAGAAGGAGGGGAAAAGAAGGGAAAAGGGGGAGAAAGTGAGAGAGAGGGAAAAGGTAAGAGAGAGGGGGGGAGTGACAAGGAAAGAGAGAGAGAGAGAGAGAGAGAGAGAGAGAGAGAAAAGAAGAGGAAGAGAGAGAGGGAGAGGGAGAGAGAGAGAAAGTGAGAGGAAGAGTGAGAGGAAGAGAGAGAGGATGAGAGAGAGAGAGGAAGAGAGAGGAGAGGGAGAGAGATGGGGGGGGGAAGGAAGGGTTATAGGGTCACTTCACAGGAAGGTGTGAAATCCTGTATATGTACGTGTGTGTGTGTGTCTGTATGTGTGTGTGTGTGTGTGTGTGTGTGTGTGTGTGTGTGTGTGTGTGCATGCTACAGCTATTCAAGTGCCTAAGAGCAGAGCTGTTCTCACCTAGTGTGTGTGCATATGTTTATGTAAACAGTCCTTATTTCCCACGTATGTACTACATATGTATTGCATATGTACCTGATCTCTTGGTTCCCACTGTACTGTCTTATGTGTTAAAAATGACGTTCAAAAATAAATACAGTAGGCTTCGCATATATGCCGCTACCTCTAAATTCTATTAAATGCCAGTAACTGCTGCTTATTCTAATTCTGATAGCTCGAGGAGAGTGACCCCCAATTCCAGCTAGAGACAGTTACTATTGACCCCATGCAACCCAAACTAGGTGTGTGTGTGTGTGTGTGTGTGTGTGTGTGTGTGAAAGAGAGAGCTATCGACCGAGTTTCAGAGATACTAAGCTATGTTCATTTATAAGGCCTCCCAAAAATCGAAAATCGAAATATTAAGGTACAGAAGGGAGGAGGAAGGCAAAGTTTTGAGGTATCATATATAGCGAGGCTCAAACATGTAGTCTGGTTAGCTTATGTGGAGGTCCAGCTTTGATGGATGATCTGAAGGGTCAACACCCCTGTGGCCCAGTCCAAGACCAGGCCTCCCATTGGATGGCCTATCAACCAGGTTGTTAGTGCTAGTCGCATGAAGTCCAGCATAAGCACCACGGCCTGGCTGATCATGCACTGACTTGAGAACCTGTCCAGTTCCTTCTTGAGGACAGTGGATGAGTGGATGGATGACATGCAGTATTTTAGCAGGTAACATTCCTGTGCTTCCTCCTTAATATTGCTCTTTTGTTTTAGTGTATTTTCTCCAGTATTCGTGCTGCCAATATTTCCTGTGATCTCTCGATAAATGGACTGCCTCCAAATTAAAATGTTTGAAATCCGAAAAAAGTATTTTAAGAAAATTCAACTTGTTTGAGGGCTCGACATGTGTATAGGTAGGATGGTGGTGTATTGGTGAGGAAGGTCAGCCAGTCGTGTATAGGTAGGATGGTGGTGTATTGGTGAGGAAGGTCAGCCAGTCGTGTATAGGTAGGATGGCGGTGTATTGGTGAGGAAGGTCAGCCAGTCGTGTATAGGTAGGATGGTGGTGTATTGGTGAGGAAGGTCAGCCAGTCGTGTATAGGTAGGATGGTGGTGTATTGGTGAGGAAGGTCAGCCAGTCGTGTATAGGTAGGATGGTGGTGTATTGGTGAGGAAGGTCAGCCAGTCGTGTATAGGTAGGATGGCGGTGTATTGGTGAGGAAGGTCAGCCAGTCGTGTATAGGTAGGATGGTGGTGTATTGGTGAGGAAGGTCAGCCAGTCGTGTATAGGTAGGATGGCGGTGTATTGGTGAGGAAGGTCAGCCAGTCGTGTATAGGTAGGATGGTGGTGTATTGGTGAGGAAGGTCAGCCAGTCGTGTATAGGTAGGATGGCGGTGTATTGGTGAGGAAGGTCAGCCAGTCGTGTATAGGTAGGATGGCGGTGTATTGGTGAGGAAGGTCAGCCAGTCGTGTATAGGTAGGATGGTGGTGTATTGGTGAGGAAGGTCAGCCAGTCGTGTATAGGTAGGATGGTGGTGTATTGGTGAGGAAGGTCAGCCAGTCGTGTATAGGTAGGATGGCGGTGTATTGGTGAGGAAGGTCAGCCAGTCGTGTATAGGTAGGATGGCGGTGTATTGGTGAGGAAGGTCAGCCAGTCGTGTATAGGTAGGATGGCGGTGTATTGGTGAGGAAGGTCAGCCAGTCGTGTATAGGTAGGATG